>NC_056435.1:8256637-8384137 GCF_018296145.1 Oncorhynchus tshawytscha
GCTGTATTTCTGACTGCTTGAACGGCGAAGCACTCAGATACACATGAAAATATAATGTGACCCCGGGAATCGATAGAACACATACGATATGACAATACTTTAACCACCACGTTTCTATTGTATCGGCCCACTGCCTCTCCAATCTCATCACCCAAATCTATAATATGATGGACTGTTTGAAAATAGAGATCTGCGGCTCTGAAAGAGCATTTGTCTAATGAACTGAAACTGCCATGTAGAAGCTATGTTGTGCTGATGGGCTGAGCGGTTTGCTGTGGTGTATCGTGTCCCAGAGGCATGCATCCACGGCCGTTGATTGAATGATAGTCAACAGGCCATTTTTTTAAAGCGATAATCCTTAGTTTAGCTTTAAGACAATATATTCTCCCTGATGTCGCTCATTCTTTTATAGCAGGTTTCCAGTTGCATTCTCTCTAATTCTGGTTTCACGTCTACTCCCGCTTCCCCCCCTTCATCGCCCAACGTTGCGGTCTACTAACCACCGGTCCTGGCAACCAGAATTGCGTACACCTGGCAACCAAAATTGCGCACACTTGGCAACCAAAATTGTGCACACCTGCTCCCCATCGTTACACACACCTGGACTTCATCACCACCCTGATTACTCTCCCTTCATATAGTCCTCAGTAAGTCTCATTCATCAGGCAGTATTGGTTTTTGGTTCCTGTTTGGTATTAACTTCATGATTACTATTAAACACACCTTCTGTGCCTGTTTCCCTGCATATATGTTACATCTGGTCCTGGTAGTGGGTACCCACAGGGATGAAGGTTTTGTATTTTCACCCAGCACTAACATACCAGATTCAACTAACCAACCAGCCCCTTGATTAGCTGAATCAGGTGTGTTGGCTGCACAGGATTAACAAGTGTGTATGCTTCAGTTTGCCATGTACTGTGTATTTCAATACTGTATTCTCATTTAAATACAAAGCTCATTGTAATTTCTACTACTGTACATTGCATTGTAGTTACACTATTTATACTGCACGTATAGATTGCATTTGGATTACTGTTACAGTGCTATTTAGGTTAAGTGCATTCGTTGTCATATCTAGATTTGCAGAAATGGGCTTTTCTTTCAAAAACAAGGACATTTCTAAGTGACCCCAAACTTTTGAACAGTAGTGTACATTATTATTCAGGTCTATGGCAAATCAACTTGTTTGTGGTATAAATTAGAGGCAGGAAATCTAACTGGCTGCGATAAGGCTGATTTGTGTGAAATAGAAAGACGGGAAACTGTGATGTCGCTATTCTCAGAGGAAATATTCTGGCATCTGTCCGTATGGTGAGGCGGACAGAGCAGGGAGCAACCTCCCTGGTGTAGTGTTGACAGAGACATAGTTTTGACAAGATGGTACACAGCTTATTTCAGAAATGACTTTCGTAGCAGATTAGGAGAACTTATGAGATGTACAGGAAGCTAGGGATATGAAAGCAATAACATACCGCTCAGTTCATACTGCTGTTTGTCTACAAAGTCTTGCCCCCCCTACAGATTTGTTTAGTGTGTGTGTGTGTGTGTGTGTGTGTGTGTGTGTGTGTGTACAGCAACTGCAAAAATCAATAGTTCACTACAAGACTCTGTCTTATCTGTACGAGAGTATGGACATGAACAAATCACTGACAGATATTCCCATTGTGCTTCAGAGTGGAACATTTTATCATCCACTGTTGCTAGTTTCTGACTGTTGACAGTTGTATAAGGCAGCCCTATCACAGAGAGCAACTCAAACACAACACACTTTATTTACACAGTAGTGGCAGAAACCTTCCCAATCAGTCAGTGCTATCTGGGACCCTTGAGACGTCCCTACTCTGATCTGAACACAATGAAGTTGACATTTTAAATGGTTATGGGTTAAGTTAGGGTTTAGGGTAGGGACATCCCAAGGATCCAAAACTTTTCCCAATCACTTTTCCCAATCATACAGAAAATCCATTTCAGCGGGACAAACCACAGGTTAGAAGGGATAGCACTCACAACCTAGTTTCTCTCCTCTTTTAACCTGTCTTTTTCTTCCATTAAACTGTTGACTGTGGTCGGTGTTGCTGTCTCCTCAGCTTGCTGTGTCGCCCCTCCTTTGCCTTTTATTTCACCATGATGGTTTGTTTTTCCGCATCAGTTTAGGGATCGATTGGCATCCAATCTACAGGCTGGTGGAGGTACTGCCTGTATCTGTACGCTCTGCTGGTTCACCACACACTGGACACATGTACAAGAGTCATGAATTATTAAAGGTTTTGACTGTCTTTTATTTAGTTATTCAGACAGATCAACCCAATGCATCGTGGTCCCATCACAGCATGTACATCAGCAGGTCTCAATCTCCCAGACAGCAAAGGATACAATGTAGAGACAGTGAAACCCAATCCATAGTCTGGGACAGGCATGTCTTAGCTCCATTTCTTGCATTACAGAGAAGGCTACATTACTGTATGTGTGCAGAGTAGCATCAGAGGGATAAGTCACAGAAGAGGGAAGCATTCATGTGATTGGGACAGTTCAACGATTTTACAAAACAACATATTTGTTTCCTTACTTTGAAGCTCATGTGATTGTTATGTTGAGACAGAGAAACTGAGTAAATCACAGCTGGCCAATTAATAGTAGTCATAATTGACATTGGCGCCGTGTCTGTAGGAACCGGGGTCCTGGGGCCCGATGGGAGCGATCTCGTCACAATGGTGCTGGCGACCTTGGTCTGACGACCGGGCCAGGTCCATCCAGTAGGACAGGTCAGTCTCAAGCCTCTGTGGGATGGATGTAGAACAAGAGATAAAACGTTAACGAAATCAAGCTAGAAGACTCGTGAACTTGTTTGAATGAGAGCGAATAGAGACAAGTTGTTAGACGACACAGTGTGTGTATTTGTGTGACAGCTGCAGTTGGAGAGATCCAACTCGAGGACAACTGGAGATGCAATGAAATAATATCATAGCAGATGCTTTGATCCAAGGTGACTTGCAGTACATTGAGTGGATATATTTTTGTTGTTGTATATAATGTATGACCCCAGCGGGAGATCAACTTAAAGCAGTGTAAACATGTCTGAATAGGTGAAGTCTTGGAAAGGACGGTGTGTCAGAGTTAGCGTATGACTGGCGTTAGAGGGCAGCCGTACGTTTGTGCATGTTTTGTCTTGAACAATTAACTGACACGTTTTCTATTAGGCTTCATGTGACGAGAAGGTTTGGACAGGTCCACCGCTGTTGGACGATGGACGCAGATGTGAGGGAAATATTACGGCCCCTCGTCGACTGATGTCGGAGCTGGGGTGAACTGACACACACACAGGGGACAGCTGCTGAGCCCGGGTAAGAGACATGTGTTACAGATACCGGCATTAATCCAATCACACAGCCTCGCCGGCTGCCATATAAATATCAACACACACCTTATAATAGAGCTGTCTAGACGGCGGAGAGTGGTTGCGTTGTGTTGCTAAGACATTGCTGTAGACGGGAAGTCATGTCTCTGTACAGCCTGCATGAGTCTGAAGCAAACACAAAAGACTGACCTTTTCATATGTTCACCTATCATTCCTGTAAATGCCACCATGGGACTTATACAAGGATGGAGATATAGTCAGAGGTTCTATAACCATATTCAATGAAAATAATTCAGATTAGATGAATGGTATAAGGAACATAACTAGGAACATAATAGGAATGTGCTGGTACTGTGCTGTACATTCTTCCTGTAAGCCAGTTATTTGTAATGTTACATGGAATTGTATATTTAAGCAATAAGGTATGAGGGGGTGTGGTATATGGCCAATACACCATGGATAATAGCTGTTCTTGCATTGTGCCTGGATACAGCCCTTAGCCGTGGTATATTGGTCATAAACCACAAACAACCGAGGTGCCTTATTGCTATTATAAACTGATTACCATCATAATTAGAGCAGTAAAAATAAATATTTTGTCATACCTGTGGTATACCATCTGAAATAACACGGCTGTCAGCCAATCAGCATTCAGGGCTCAAACCACCCACTTTATAATACATGACAGTATATGATGCCGTTGTAGTTTACCAGATCGGATCACTCTCAGGACTGTAGGAATGCTTTACTGACCAATGGGTAAAGCGTCTGTGTGTGCAGAGTGCAGTGCATTGTGAAGGGTGCAGTGCACCTACCGCCTCGTCATACCCCATGTGCATGAACTGCATGATCCATTGCTGCACATCTGGCCTGCTGCGGTCCCAGATGTTCCTCTTGGGCCTCCGTAGGGAGGTCAGGAACTCTTTGGCCTTGGAGGGGGCCACCGCCACCCCCGCAGGCTTCGTACCTCCGCCCCGCTAAGGAAATACAGGTAAGGAGAGGTCAAGGTGTGGCTGTAAAGAAGTCAATAAGCACACCTGTTTACCCACAGCAGGGTCGGAGGCAGGGGGAAGTGTGTAGGGAGCAGGGGAGCTGTCAGTGACTGAGAGACAGAGTGGTTCTGACCGACCAGCAGCAGCCAGGACAGACAGGAGAGGAGCCTAAAGGCTGCATCAGCGACACTATAAATATCAACGGGTGTCTTTAGATTATTAATAAGACTCATGAAGCCATCATCATCTGAGACTGTCACTTATCAGTCCAGGCACTCATCCCACAGAGGACTGTGTGTGTTGCGTGCCATGGAGGTCTGTCTGAACATGACAGGGCTATTCAAAGCTAGACAAGTGTGAAAAGTTTACCGCCTGAGGTGGATTTGTCGATAGAGTTATTTATTTTTATTGAACCTTTTATTTAACTAGGCAAGTGAAAGGTGAATTGTTTTCCTGACATTAATGATGCAGACATGTGGATGTAGTTGTAATGAATACGATTGGAGACAAGCGTGCTGGTTTAAAGCGCAGGGCACAGCAGGTGTTTGTTAGCGAAGGACCACAGGAGGAGGCAGGTAGCTGGGTCCAGGGACGGGCAGAAGGTCATACACAGGGGGGTCCAAAAAGGTAACAGTACACACAGGGAAAAGGCTAATAACGTAGTCAGGGAGATCAGGCAAGAGGTTGACGACAGGAAATCTGACAGGCAGAAGTACAGGCAGGGAATAGGCAAAAAGGCGTCATTAGTGAGGATGGCCAAAAACTATGGTACATAGGAGGACTTATATGGAAATAAACAGAGCTCCGAATAGAATGTGTATCAAAACAAACAATACCTCACAATGATGGGGTGCAATGAACTGAACTAAATAGTGTGTGTAAATGACATACAGGTCTGCGAACAGGTGATCAGAATTCAGGTGATTAGGATCTGGAGAGTGAACTGCGTTCAGGGGGATCTATGTGTTTGAGAGCGCGAGCTGGAAGCAGACGTTACAGTAGTGTGTGTGTAGTCTCAGCTGTGAGATGTTTCTCATGAGAAACAGCCATAATCCATATTAATATCTCTTTTCTTCAGGAGTCTGTGGAGCTTGTTCTCCCCTGCGCCATCTGTTGGAGACGCACAGACAAAAGAGGTTAAATAAAGACAAATCAGATATATTCTACTTGATTTTAACATTACATCAGTTTGTATCAACTGTTATATCATTACTATGAAAGACATACAGTGAGTGAACAACATATTTGTATTAAGTTGCCCTCGGAACAGCCTCAATTCGCCGGAGCATTTACTCTACAAGGTGCTGGCCCATGTTGACTCCTATGCTTTCCACAGTTGGGTCAAGTTGGCTGGATGTTTTTGGGTGGTGGAACATTCTAGATACACACGGGAAACGTTGCCGTTCTTGACACACTGTGCCTGGAACCTACTACCATACCCTGTTCAAAGGCACTTAAATCGTTTTGTCTTGACCATTCACCCTCTGAATGGCACACACACACAATCCATGTCTCAATTGTCGCAAGGCTTAAAAGTCCTTCTTTAACCTGATTTAACAAGTGACATCAATAAGGGATTCTAGCTTTCACCTGGATTCACCTGGTCAGTCTACTCTGTCATGGAAAGAGCAGGTGTTTTGTACACTCAGTGTGTATCATTGTTATGCCCTATGACAGAGAGAGAGTTCATGTAAGGAGTGTCTAAGAAATCTAATTCTGAAACATTTAAGTGTTACAATTCTCCTATTAAGATGTCAAACCAATGCAGTATACAAAAACCTAGTATATCCCTCACTTCATACCCATTCACCATGTCAATACTTGAAAAACACTCGAGTTAATCGAAGTGTTACCAAAGCAGGGATGGCAGGGACGCAGGGTTGTGTTCCAAATGAAACAACTGTAAGTATGCTTGCTGTAGTTCCTCAACGGCACAGCTAGGAGCGCAAAAAAAACAAAAAACATAATTGACGACTCTTCTTTTAGTCATAAAAGTGCATTGACATTGCTTAGGAACTGTGCACACTTTGGAGAGGGGTGTGACCACATGGAGACACCAGTTAGTCCTCTCACTCAAACCATTTCAAAATGTTTTTGTTGCACCTACCCCACATTCTCCAGAAATATTATCGTCATGTTACAGAATATATCCAGAGTATTTTTAGATTTTGTTTTCAACAAATGTGGCAAAAAGTACAGTACAATGCACATAAAATCAACAGTGTAATGTTTGGATTCAGTCTTGTGTCAGGTGTGCCCAACTTTGGTCTAATCACTTCCCCATTATCTCCAAAACGGTTCCCTTTCAATTGTTACCATGATTATGCATATGCTTTTCATATTTCTTCTGTAAGAAACATTTCCATGTAGCCCTATCCATACAGGCCCTTTCCCACACGTGTAAAGGGTAACGAATGTGTTGTATCAATGTGGTTATGTGATTGTAGTCTGGTTTGATGTTAGACGGCCGGGTAGAGAGCGGAGACCTTCCTCTAGCTAGCAGACAGACGGTAGGAGGGTGATATTCACGGACAAACAATGTGACACGAAGGTGTGAAATCCTCCCTCCAGGAGCTGTGGTTTGGTTTGACCTCCTTTTGTCCTCCACATGCAAATACTTGAATCCACCCTCCCTTTTTTTTACTCTCCCTCCCTCTTGGTTTTACCTCTACTTTTGCTCTCTCTCTCTCTCTCTTAACCATTATTCTTTCTCCCGGTGAACTTCAAAAATCAAAGCTTCCGACAGAGCATCCAAGATGGTGGCTACAAGGCGGATAGAATAGCCACTGAACTCTTTCGAAATCAGACGTCACATTGTCCTCGAGTAGAATGAAAAAAAATCCAGTCTGCTGATCTCAGGAATTAAATAATAAAATAATAAAAAAGAGAGAGAGAGAGATGGGAAAATGTATCGAGACACAGTTTTGTCACGTGGCAACATACTATGACATTTGAATGCATCACCCTGCAAATGTACAGTATAAATATGATGGGTCAGTGAGTACACTCAATCACAAATGTACAATATGGATGTGAGTGATGGAAGGGTTTTTACCTGAGTGAGCGCAGTAGGAGAGGAAGGCCGTTAGCAGTAGAACCTGCAGACAGAGGTTGTGGAAAGCCATGGTCTCCGTCTCTGTCCCAGACGTCTCTCTGAGTCTCGGGAATCAGTGGGGAGAGGAAGCAGGAGGAGAATCTGGAGCAGTGGAAGCAGGAGTCTCCCCACAGGCCCAGAGAACAAACATTCCTTCCTAGAGGAAAACCTACTTGTGCCGGTTCAGGAATGTCGTAAAAGGAAGACCCAGCCAAACAGAAGCACTCGGTCATTCTCTCTCGTTTAATGTGTGGGTGATATGTTTGTTGGATGGGTAACACTTTCTTTGGATAGTCCATCTGTAGATGCTCTACAGACAATCTACAAGCTATCAGTAACACTTCAACTAACCATAACCTTATTATGTCAAACAACTGTCAAGCCTGACCAATGATATCATAGAAACACTGAGAACAGAAACATTTCCTCAAAGACAACACAGAAAACCTCCATATCATATTTCACAGTCAGCAGTAAATTATTATTTTCCTGTGTGCATTTTTCCAACCAAGTAGTAACTTAACAAATAGCATCATGATGCTGTAATCAACAAATCTGCTCAAGGAAGTTTTCCCCTGGGGCATGTTTCCATACAGAAAGAGTGAAATATCTCAAGGGAAGTACAGATGTTTCTGAACATGAAAAAACACATCCCCCACAGAGAGAAAAAACAAACAGTTGAATTAAATAAAATTTCCTTACTTTTATTTGAAGTTCGTCAGAGCCCCAATATCATGGAGACTAGTCCTCTCTACACGGGGGGCAGTAGATTTGATATGAAATTATCCCAATTCTGCATGTAGTAACCAAAAAAGTGTTAAACAAATCGAAATATTATATATTTGAGATTATTCACAGTAGCCACCCTTTGCACACTCTTGGAATTCTCTCTACCAGCTTCATGAGGTAGTCAATGTGTTTCAATTAACAGGTGTACCTTGTTTAAAGTGAATTTGTGGAATTTCTTTCCTTTTTAATGCGTTTGAGCCAAATCAGTTGTGTTGTGACAAAGTAGGGGTGGTATACAGAAGATAGCCCCATTTGGTAAAAAAAAAAAAAGTCCATATTATGGCAAGAACATCTCAAATAAGCAAAGAGAAACGACAATCATTCATTACTTTAAGACATGAAGGGTAGTCAATGTGGAAAATGTCAAGTACTTTGAAAGTTTCTTCAAGTGCAATCGCAAAAGTGCTATGATGAAACTGGCATTTATGAGGACCACCACAGGAAATAAAGACCCAGAACTACCTCTGCTGCAGAGGATAAGTTCATTAGTTACCAGCCTCAGATCGCAGCCCAAATAAATGCTTCAGTGTTCAAGTAACAGACCAGTGACGACCCGTCATTCAGGGCCCCACATTTTTAGGCTTGCCTGTTTTGCTTGTTATTTTGACATTAATACGTGTCACATATCTGTTTGCAAACAATATTTTAAAAAAACAATTTCATTTTGTTAATAAAATCATACAAACATGGTCTCTTTTTTGCTTTCTTGAGTAAGGCAGCTCCAAAATGCAGGTGTTTCAGCCTAGCTCAGTGCTTTCTGTGGTGGTGGGGCAAGCCAGCAGAAAATACAGTGTTGCGCCTGATTGGCTCAGTTTTCTGTCATGATTGGCTCAGTTTTCTGTCACTCATGGGACAGTACGTCACCCCCAAGTCTAAGGTTAGAGCTCGAAAATGTTTGTCCCTTGGGTTCTGCCATAGAGCTATATATTAGAAGTGCCCATCCAAGAAGGCTTAAGGTCATTGGCCACAGATAGAATGGCATCAAATCACGTTATATCTACAGTAGCTTTGATAGGACTGATCATGTCAACATCTTACTTTCAAAGTCTTAGCTAGCCGTCATCATCATAAATCAAGTCGACAATCAAATAAGTCATTTGGAAGGAATCAGTGGCTAATTGCAAGCAGTGCAAAGCTATCAGTAACAGTAGCCTGCTATTCAATGGAGTGGCTGTGTGTTTTTTTTTCTGAGTTCCCACCAGAGAATGCCAGACTTTGATGACAAAACCGCCGCGCCACCTTCATGTTTAAGTGAACACATCACAAGCCAAGGAGTGAGTCGAAAAATGTACTGTATGCTGCTGCATAAATTATGTCATATGCCAGGGAGATATGTATACGGTAGCATTTCGCTACACTCGCATTAACGTCTGCTAACCATGTGTATGTGACAAATAAAATTTGATTTAGCTAAGAAAGTAATACTTAGTGTATGTTGTGTAGTAAGCTGTTAGTAGCCAATGTGCCTCACCCTAATAATTTGGTCTATTTCCACCTCTCAATTTTGCCTAACATTACTGTTCTGACTCATGTAGCCTATAAACTGTTTTTGAGAAATGCCATCATCTAATATCGTAAGAGATTTTAATGTCTGCTTATATGCTCCCCTTATCTGACTTGGTGTACAGGGAAAATACTGTAAGATTGGCCCTTGTTCTGCATTCTGTCGCTGTACATTTCAAAAGTGCTGAACCTATACTGTAGTTATATTGCCTACGTCCGTTGTCGCTCGCTCATTAATGTCTTAATCGAAATTACAGAATGCCTCTTATCCGCTCATTGTTCCCTTATGCCATGGTTTGTACATCTCAATTGTCAGTAGAAACCACATTTGTTTAGGCAAGTCAGTCATACTGTACCAGCTATGTTTTTTTTAAGGCAGTAAACGAGGCTGAATGAACTGTTTCGCTGCCAGACAAGGCTCCGCTGATAGCCAGGTGTAGCGGTGGTAAGGATTCACTCCGTGGTGCTGGAAGGAAAGGCCTGCTGTTGGGACAGCTTTAACAGTTTGTGGGCACCGCTTGTCGCTTATAAAGTGCAATTCATGTATTGTTTAGAGTTGTATTGTTTAGTGTTGTGTAGTGTCTTTGCTGGCATGCATCAAAAAAATGTACATGCTAAAATCACCACTGTAACAGACATCTCAACATCAACTGTTCAGAGGAGACTGTGTGAACCAGGCCTTCATGGTCGAATTGCTGCAAAGGAACCACTACTAAAGGACACCAATAAGAAGAAGAGACTTGCTTGGGCCAAGAAACACAAGCAATGGACATTAGACCGGTGGAAATCTGTCCTTTGGTCTGATGAGTCCAAATTTGAGATTTTTGGCTTCAATCGCCCTGTGTTTGTGAGACGCAGAGTAGGTGAACGGAGGATGTCCTCATGCGTGGTTCCCACCGTGAAGCTTGGAGGAGTGATGGTGTGGGGGTGCTTTTAGAATTTAGAATTCAAGTCACACTTAACCAGCATGGCTACCACAGCATTCTGGAGCAATACGCCATCCCATCTGGTTTGGGCTTAGTGGGACTATAATTTGTTTTTCAACAGGACAATGACCCTAAACACACTTCCAGGCGGAGTAAGGGCTGGGCTATTTGACCAAGAAGGAGATTGATGATGATGCATCAGAGGACCTGGCCTCCACAATCACCTGACCTCAACCCAATTGAGATGGTTTAGGAAGAGTTGGACCACAGAGTGAAGGAAAAGCAGCCAACAAGTGCTCAGCATATATGGGAACTCCTTCAAGGCTGTTGGAAAAGCATTCCTAATGAAGCTGGTTGAGAGAATGCCCAGAGTTTGCAAAGCTGTCATCAAGGCAAAGGGATGCTACTTTGAAGAATCTAAAATATATTTGTTTAACACTTTTTTGATTACAACATGATTCCATATGTGTTATTTCATAGTTTGATGTTTTCACTAGTATTCTACAATGTAGAAAATAGTACAAATAAAGAGAAACCCTTGAATGAGTAGGTGTGTCCAAACTTCTGACGAGTACTGTATATATTTCCCTACTTTTGATTTCTGTCTACCAAAATGACACCACCATGTATAAGACATTCTGCAACCTCCTTGTTCCTTGTCTGCTCAATGAAGGTAGGAGAGGTGTTAAAAGGCATTATGTGAAATCAATAATTGGATATTTACCATCAGTTCTCTTTCTCTTCATTGCTGATGGAGACAGGAGGCAAGGCAACAATGTGCCATACAATATATACCATACGTCGGTTATACACACTAATTGGCTACCAGTCTGTTGTTGGTAAATACAGTTGAAGTCTGAAGTTTCCATACACATCGGTTGGAGTCATTAAAACTCGTTTTTCAACCACTCCACAAATTTCTTGTTAACAAACTATAGTTTTGGCAAGTCGGTTAGGACATCTACTTTGTGTATGACACAAGTAATTTTTCCAACAATTGTTTACAGACAGATTATTTCACTTATAATTCACTGTATCACTATTCCAGTGGGTCAGAAGTTTACATACACTAAGTTGACTGTGCCTTTTAAACAGCTTGGAAAATTCCAGAAAATGTCATGGCTTTAGAAGCTTCTGATAGGCTAATTGACATCATTTGAGTCAATTGGAGATATACCTGTGTATGTATTTCAAGGCCCACCTTCAAACTCAGTGCCTCTTTACTTGACATCATGGGAAAATCAAAAGAAATCAGCCGTGACCTCAGAAAAAAAATTGTAGACCTCAAAGTCTGGTTCATCCTTGGGAGCAATTTCCAAACACCTGAAGGTACCACACTCATCTGTACAAACAATAGTATGCAAGTATAAACACCATGGGACCACGCAGCCCCAGATATATTGAAGCAACATCTCAAGACATCAGTCAGGAAGTTAAACCTTGGTCGCAAATGGGTCTTCCAAATTGACAATGACCCCAAGCATACTTCCGAATTTGTGGCAAAATGGCTGAAGTACAACAAAGTCAAGGTATTGGAGTGGCCATCACAAAGCCCTGACCTCAATCCTATAGAACATTTGTGGGCAGAACTGAAAAAACGTGTGTGAGCAAGGAGGCCTACAAACCTGACTCAGTTACACCAGCTCTGTCAGGAGGAATGAGCCAAAATTCACCCAACTTATTGTGGGAAGCTTGTAGAAGGCTACACGAAACATTTGACCCAAGTTAAACAATTTAAAGGCAATGTTACCAAATACTAATTCAGTTTATGTAAACATCTGACCCACTGGGAATGTGATGAAAGAAATAAAAGCTGAAATAAATCACTCTCTACTATTATTCTGACATTTCACATTCTTAAAATAAAGTGGTGATCCTAACTGACCTAAGACAGGGAATTTTTACTGGAATTAAATGTCAGGAATTGTGAAAAACTGAGTATTAATGTATTTGGCTATGGTGCATGTAAACTTCCGACTTCCGATATATTATTGTCTATGGGATCAAATATTTCTCTTTACCTTGTTAGTAAATACAATCTAATACATTTACCAACACAAGCATTTGATAACATTAATTTATTTACTAGGGCAAGATAAAAATTAAGGAAAGTATTTCCCTGTGCTTCAAAGCAAGTCATCCTTGAGCGGGCGATGTTCAGTTAATGGTCGATTAGGCTTTCAGGGAGCCACTGCTTCACCAACCGACAGGATGATATGGCAAACATCTGTCAGCGTGCAAACTGACTCTTCCTCAAGAGTCAAGACACACAGAGAACTCAGCTGCTGTGGCTTGCATGGGAGTCACACGACAGACCCCTCTGTCTGTAAGGCACACACACAGGGGAGATTCCCCTTGTGATAATCTGTGAATAGCATTATAAACGGGGATGGAACACACCTTAACCTTGGGGTTTGAATGGTTTGCCTGGCATGTACCCTGAAAGTGAGAGGCTCAGTCTGCATTCCTGACTGTGCTCCTGGGAGAGGAAGGAACACCTGCACTCAGCTCAGGGTAGGTCTCTAGTGTGAAACAGGGTCAAAGAGAAGTCACACAGATGGGCAAAAAAGTGCTCTTTCACTCTCACACACACACTGGGGGAATAACTAACACTTAAGCTGGGTAGATTCGAAGAAATAGGAGAAAGGTCACGCTTCATGAGATTTGAACACAACACAGAGCTTCTCAATGCTCCTTTTGTGCGTGATTTCTTAGAACCGGCAGCCGTAGATAAGTGTTTAGGTGTATTGTGTATCTATGGCTATGAGGATGATACACACCATCTTAACCTGACGTCATCCCCTTGGGTCTGGGGCCCATCCTTTATAACCACTCTACATCCACCTATCCTATCCCCTCTGTCCACCTGTTACCATGGCAACTGGGGGAGGGCTTCTTCTTTAAAGTGTGTGTTATTAAGGATAAAGTTTCCCCCCATGTTGCGTGATCACTCCGCACACCACTACACAGCATGCCCTGTTCCCTGCACACCACTACACAGCATGCCCTGTTCCCTGCCACTGTACGCCGCTACACAGCATGCCCTGTTCCCTGCACACCACTACACAGCATGCCCTGTTCCCTGCACACCACTACACAGCATGCCCTGTTCCGTGCCACTGCACGCCGCTACACAGCATGCCCTGTTCCCTGCCACTGCACACCGCTACACAGCATGCCCTGTTCCCTGCCACTGCACACCGCTACACAGCATGCCCTGTTCCCTGCCACTGCACACCGCTACACAGCATGCCCTGTTCCCTGCCACTGCACACCGCTACACAGCATGTCCTGTTCCCTGCCACTGCACACCGCTACACAGCATGCCTTGTTCCCTGCCACTGCACGCCGCTGCATGCCTTGTTCCCTGCCACTGCACGCCGCTACACAGCATGCCCTGTTCCCTGTGCATGCCGCTACACAGCATGCCCTGTTCCTGCCACTGCACGCCCCTGTTCCCTGCCACTGCACGCCGCTACACAGCATGCCCTGTTCCCTGTTCCACAGCATGCCCTGTTCTGCCACTGCACGCCGCTACACAGCATGCCCTGTTCCCTGCCACTGCCACTGCATGCCCTGTTCCGCCACTGCACACAGCATGCCCTGTTCCCTGCCACTGCACGCCGCTACACAGCATGCCCTGTTCCCTGCCACTGCACGCCGCTACACAGCATGCCCTGTTCCCTGCCACTGCACGCCGCTACACAGCATGCCCTGTTCCCTGCCACTGCACGCCGCTACACAGCATGCCCTGTTCCCTGCCACTGCACGCCGCTATGCCCTGTTCCCACTGCCGCCGCTACACAGCATGCCCTGTTCCCTGCCACTGCACGCTACAGCATGCCCTGTTCCCTGCCACTGCACGCCGCTACACAGCATGCCCTGTTCCCTGCCACTGCACGCAGCTACACAGCATGCCCTGTTCCCTGCCACTGCACACCACTACACAGCATGCCCTGTTCCCTGCCACTGCACACCGCTACACAGCATGTCATATTCACTGCCTCTCTCTGATCTCTCTCAACATGCAGTAGCTGCCTGCCAGGGGAAAGAACACACATATGAAGAGGTAAAAAATGAATTATTGGCGTATTCAAACACGCCCACATCACTGCTCTTTGAATCACTCAATAGTTACAGACATCTGTGGTATGTGGATTTGCATAGGGTTGATTACATGGATTAAGCCTAGTTAAGCAAGTTATTTTTAGTAATAAACTAAATCTGTGTTCGGGAAACTAGACCCGAGTAGTAGTTTCAAGCGAGCCAGGATTCTGACAAACATGTTGATAGCTGCTGCACGATTGTACTTTTCCATGAATCAATTGTTTAACAACTTTAACTTCTGCGCCACGCACATCTTCTGGGAGGAGAGCTTCGCATGCAGCGGCTGTTCAAGACAAGTTTAAAGAAACAGACTATTCACAAGAATTAAATCTCCAGGGCCCTGGGAGTTTAATTGGGTCGTGGAAAAGCAGTTTCACACACAGAACGCAGGCAGATTTATTGTTCATGGACACAAAACAAGTCAAGTGTATGAGAGGCCTGATCTGGTGTCAACGTGTGTTCTCTATCCCACGTACAGTACTGAGCATCACATGGCCTCCATACAGACATTCCATCCCCTCCCTTTCTCCTCTTTGGTGAGTGTCAATGCATGTCTTTTCCAGGGTCCTCTGAGGTCATAGAGTAGGCCTCTATATTCTACACTACTTGCATGCAGTAGAGAGATGTTGGTTCTAGTTCTGGTCCCGTAATCATAAAGCGTCTCAGAGAAGGAGTGCTGATCTAGGATCAGTTTCTTTATTTTTAGATCACAATTCATCAGATTACATGGACAGTGGGGCCTGATCCTAGATAAGCATTCCTACTCTGCCCCCCCTGTCCATATACACTTATTCTTTTGGATCTAAAAAAGGCTAAACTGATCCTTCACCAGTTTTTATATTTGTGGTTGTGGTTCCTCACTCCTCGTCAGGGTCGGACAGCTCATAGCCCAGGCGGCTGGCGGAGGGGAAGTGTGCCCAGAAGGTTCTGGACAGGTCTTCAATCTTCTCATAACCAGCGTACTCACGCAGAGCCTCCACCCAGCCGAAGAAGTCAGAGGAGGTCAGAGCCCAGTTGGGCATGCTGCGCTTCTCACGCCCCAAATCTGCTGCTGGGAACCAATGAGAGTACGAGAAGAGAAGAGGACGTCAAAAGGGAACCAATCAGAGGCTGAGTGAATGATACTGCACTTCACTAAGACTGGTCACATGACACAACTTGACATGGATTGATAGCCGTTTACTACATACATTATTTTCAGTGTAATACACAATCAACACACAATCTGTATTTATTGATTATACATGTGTGTTTGTGACAGTGATAGAACCACTGTACGGAACCTTTGCTAAAGGGAAGTCTGCCTCACCAATGGGAAAATCTACTCTGGCAATTTTCCCACTTCCCAGCCTTCCTCCCTGCTACACCAACCATAGCAGCCTCGTTCATTTCTCCGTGTTCACCTCTCTGTCACCCCTTCACTACAACCCTAAGCCGCATTCCTTTAACCAAAGTCAATATAATACCTTGTAAAAAAAACGTCTCGTCTTCGAATTGAAACCAAATCCCCCGTTGAGCATCTCAGGCTTATGGTTGATTAAAGACCAGTCAGGGGCGAGCGGCACTGGACATCCCCTAAGCCCAGAGACAGGCCTCTCACTGTGGGGCGGTGGGAGAGAGGGCCTGGTCCACGTTGGGAAAGCAGGCTGGGACAACAACACTCCACAGCTCCCAACTCAAACATAACACAACGGTGTGAGTGACTATAGGAATATGATAAGGAACAACACCATGTAGTGTGGAGGCACCAAGGAAGTCTTCTCTCACACACATCTATCCCTCTGACCTCCCTCACGTCTGTCCCTCTGACCTCTCTCACGTCTATCCCTCTGACCTCCCTCACGTCTGTCCCTCTGACCTCTCTCACGTCTATCCCTCTGACCTCTCTCACGTCTGTCCCTCTGACCTCTCTCACGTCTGTCCCTCTGACCTCTCTCACGTCTGTCCATCTGACCTCTCTCACGTCTGTCCATCTGACCTCTCTCACGTCTGTCCCTCTGACCTCTCTCACGTCTGTCCCTCTGACCTCTCTCACGTCTGTCCCTCTGACCTCTCTCACGTCTGTCCCTCTGACCTCTCCCACGTCTGTCCCTCTGACCTCTCTCACGTCTGTCCCTCTGACCTCTCCCACGTCTGTCCCTCTGACCTCTCTCACGTCTGTCCCTCTGACCTCTCCCACGTCTGTCCCTCTGACCTCTCTCACGTCTGTCCCTCTGACCTCTCTCACGTCTGTCCCTCTGACCTCTCTCACGTCTGTCCCTCTGACCTCTCCCACGTCTGTCCCTCTGACCTCTCTCACGTCTGTCCCTCTGACCTCTCTCACGTCTGTCCCTCTGACCTCTCCCACGTCTGTCCCTCTGACCTCTCTCACGTCTGTCCCTCTGACCTCTCCCACGTCTGTCCCTCTGACCTCTCTCACGTCTGTCCCTCTGACCTCTCTCACGTCTGTCCCTCTGACCTCTCCCACGTCTGTCCCTCTGACCTCTCTCACATCTGTCCCTCTGACCTCTCCCACATCTGTCCCTCTGACCTCTCTCCTTGTCCCTTGCTGTGTGTGTACATACACTGAATGCACAAGACATTAAGAACATCTTCCTAATATTGAGTTGCACCCCCCCCCCCATTCCTTTGCCCTCAGAACAGCCTCAATTCGCCAAGGCATTGACTCTACAAGGTGTTCCACAGGGATGCTTGGCCCATGTTGACTTCAATGCTTCCCACAGTTGTGTCCAGTTGGCTGGATGTCCTTTGAGCGGTGAACCATTCTTAATTCACACGGGAAACTGTTGAGTGTGAAAAACAGCAGCGTGGCAGTTCTTGACCAACTGAAACCTGTGCACCTGGCACCTACTACATTACCCCGTTCAAAGCCACTTAAATAGTTTGTGTTGCCCATTCACCCTCTGAATGGCACACATACACAATACATCCATGTCTCAATGGTCTCAAGGCTTAAAAATCCTTCTTTAACCTGTCTCCTCCCCTTCATCTACACTGACTGGTCAGTCTGTCAGGGAAAGAGTAGGTGTTCTTATTTTTTTGTCCACTCGGTGTATGTCTTCAAGCTATAGTTGCACAACTCAAAATATTGAATCAACATTTCTAGGGCTGGTTTGATTGAATCCAACCCCATCTTGGTAACCCCTGGTTACCCAGTCTCCCACACTCACCTTTACCTTCTTCTCCTGCTGTTTCCTCAGCCCCTGAGTTCGAGGGAGAAAAGACAGGAATTATTCAGACCGAAGGCACCACATGGGTCTTCATGTTGACTCACACAGCCCTGTTGATGGGGGACTTGTGACAAAACAGAGATAGTGAATAAGTCTAACTGAGGAGTGCTTTTTAAAAATTAATCTCTGTCTATCAACTCTCTCTCCCTCCTTGTCTCTATCTCTGACATTGCCCAGCACGCTGGGCAGGCAGCAGCAGATTAGCAGACGGGGGTGTTGCGGACAGAGAGAGGGAGACAGAGGCAGTGGGGTGTAAGACAGGGGATGAAGAGGATATGGAGCGGCTGACTGCTAAGTGCCATGTGCTGTGCCTGGCCCTGGACTGCTCTGACATTCAGACATTCACAGCCTTTATTAAATCTCCTCAGAGGATAGGAAGGTCGTGGCAGATCAAAGAAGAAGGTGAAGCCCAGTGGAGAGAAACAGACCTGGGTTCAAACACTATTTGAATACATTTCAACATGGTTTATCTGGGCTTGATTGAGCTTGCCTGGCACAGTAGAACCAATAGAATAATCGGAAAAATACACAGTGTAATACTTCTACCGTCTCAATGAAAACGAAAGAGGGAGAGAGAGAGAAAGAAGGGAATGAACTGCGACTGGTCTATTCTGACCCACAACCAGACGCTTTTCATCAAAACAACGTCATTTCCACTCGATCAAATATCTTGGAGGGATGTTGTGACAAAATCTATGTCTCTATGTCTCGCAAGGCAAGCAGGAAGAAGCGCTGCTCAATTAAATATACAGTATTGTGGTGTGCTGTTGAAGAAATGGTACCAACTGTCCTCACACCAATATAAAGAACACACGTATATCAGGGGATCCGTTTCAGTTGAAAGAAAAACCTTCAAAACCTTCTCCTCACATTCCACAATCAAATCCAAGTTGACAGAAATGTGCGGCTGTAAACAATGTAAAGAGACACGTTGAGGACTAAAACGTCACATTTGATGCAGCGAGACAGAACCCAGTAAAGACACTATAATCAATACCGTTCTTTTATTTGCTGCTGTTGACTGTACCGGCTGTTGAAATGTCAGAGTAGTTTGTCAGAAGGTTACATTCCTAGTGAAGTAATGGACAACATTCCCTCCAGGGAAACAAATTGACTGACTGTCCGGCTGCATCTCCGAGGTAATTAGTTCCAGCTGACGGTTTCCGAGAGATGCTCCAGTCTGCGGTAAGAGACAGCAGCGGGCCAGTAACAGTCTCCTTCAGATGTAACATTCAACATCTCAATAGTGGAGGATTCCTCTCTCCATCTCCTCTTATCCATCTACAGCACACGGAGCCGAGAACCCAGGAGAGAGCTAGTGAACTTGTCTCCGTTCTTTCACATCAGGCCCACAGAGATATTGGAGAGATGACTTGAGTTTTATCCAAGTTCACATCGCAATCCAATACTACCCTTATGCGCAAAATAGGTTAAAATGACATTGAAGAGATTTTGGATTGGGTGCCTTCCATTATCACTGAAAATGAAAATGACACAGGCTCGGAGGCTCTCCGCTCTGTAGAGTGCTAACAGGCTGACTTACCTATTAGAGAGAGGAGACCCAGCAGGACGACCCAGAGCAGCATTGAGACGCAAAGACGAGGCATGGTTTTGCACTGTGGTGGGCCGCACAAAGACAGAAACACAACCACAAACTGTGAGAAATTGTCACAGCGTTTACCCCCGCATGGTTTTGCTTGTTCTGTAACATCTTAAGGTTTCTCTTAGGGAGAGGAGTTGTGTCAGAGGACAACAGAAGGATACAACAAAGAAGGTTTGAATCCAGTAAGAAGACTAAGAGCTACATGTAACATTTGAAGGTACATTTCAGAAATTTCAGTAAACAGATAAAAAAACACCCAAAACAAAATCAATAAACAATCTTCATTTACACTGATACAGGTACCTGGTGCTGGATCCGGGCTCTTGGTCCTCTTGCTCTGGGCGAGTGTGTGTGTGTGCAGCATGTATATGTCCAGATATACCCAGAACCTGGATGGGAGGACAGATACAGTAAACAGAGCTGTCCAGGATATGTTGGTCCTTCACACTTCAGATCCACATGCCATACCTTAACTCCGAACCAACCGCCCTCTCTTTCCTACCCAGCCTCCACTTCTCACACCTGAAGCAGACATGTCAACGGACTGAAAGGCTTCCTTTGTGGACGAAGGGGAGATGGAGGAGGGGGGGAGCAGGGGAATGTCAACACTCTCTTACCCCTCACCAACTGGGTCCGATGCAGACAAATTGTACCCGTCTAGATAACGTACCATTGCTTATGTTCCCGAGCATGGCAATATTATGGCTTTTAAAATGTGTCCATTCATTTAATAAAACACAATCATCAATCATCCTTTCATGTATAGCAAAACGTTCGATCAATACCTGCACATCTTGATCTTGAAAGTGACAAAAGTTCATAACCTACATTGATTTTGTAACCCCCATAAGAAAATGTATGCAATTTGTAACGTTGGATAAAAGTGTATTGTTTCTGGGAGCCAAGGATTGTGTTCTCTCTATGTAGGTCTCTACTGCCTCAACCACAGACGACCACAACGGGGGCCTCAAAATACAGTCCACATTTACCTCCGTTTGTCCCTGAGGAGTTGTACAGGAGCATTACGCCTCGGCAACACCTGTCCTGGATCTGGCTAGCTAAACTCAGCAAAAAAAGAAAACGGCCCTTTTTCAGGACCCTGTCTTTCAAAGATAATTCGGAAAAAATCCAAATAACTTCAGAGATCTTCATTGTAAAGGGTTTAAACACTGTTTCCCATGCATGTTTAATGAACCATAAACAATTAATGAACATGCACCTGTGGAACGGTCGTTAAGACACTAACAGCTTACAGACGGTAGGCAATTAAGGTCAGAGTTATGAAAACTTAGGACACTAAAGAGGCCTTTCTACTGACTCTGAAACGCACCAAAAGAAAGATGCCCAGAGTCCCTGCTCATCTGCGTGAACATGCCTTAGTCATGCTGCAAGGACGCATGAGGACTGCAGATGTAGTCAGGGCAATAAATTGCAATGTCCGTACTGTCGCCTAAGACAGCGCTACAGGGAGACGGGACAGACAGCTGATCGTCCTCGCAGTGGCAGACCACATGTAACAACACATGCAGTACATCCGAACATCACACCTCCGGGACAGGTACAGGATGGCAACAACAACTGCCCGAGTTACACTGGGAACGCAATCCCTCCATCAGTGCTCAGACTGTCCGCAATAGGCTGAGAGAGGCTGGAATGAGGGCTTGTAGGCCTGTTGTAAGGCAGGTCCTCACCAGACATCACCGGCAACAAAGTCGCCTATGGACACAAAACAACTGTCGCTGGACCAGACTGGCAAAAAGTGCTCTTCACTGACGAGTTACGGTTTTGTCTCACCAGGGGTGATGGTCGGATTCGCGTTTATCGTCGAATGAATGAGCTTTACACTGAGACCTGTACTCTGGAGCAGGATCGATTTGGAAGTGGAGGGTCCGTCATGGTCTGGGGCGGTGTGTCACAGCATCATCGGACTGAGCTTGTTGTCATTGCAGGCAATCTCAACACCGTGCGTTACAGGGAAGACCTCCTCCTCCCTCATGTGGTTCCCTTCCTGCAGGCTCATCCTGACACGACCCTCCAGCATGACAATGCCACCAGCCATACTGCTCGTTCTGTGCGTGATTTCCTGCAAGACAGGAATGCCAGTGTTCTGCTATGGCCAGTGAAGAGCCCGGATCTCAATCCCATTGAGCACGTCTGGTACCTGTTCAATCGGAGGGTGAGGGCTAGGGCCATTCCTCCCAAAAATATCTGGGAACTTACAGGTGCCTTGATGGAAGAGTGGGGTAACATCTCACTGCAAGAACTGGCAAATCTGGTGCAGTCCATGAGATGCACTGCAGTACTCAATGCAGCTGGTGGCCACACCAGATACTGACTGTTGCTTTTGATTTTGCCCCCCCCCCTTTGTTCAGGGACACATTATTCCATTTCTGTTAGTCACATGTCTGTGGAACTTGTTCAGTTTATGTCTGTTATTGAATCTTGTTATGTTCATACAAATGTTTACACATGTTAAGTTTGCTGAAAATAAATGCAGTTGACAGTGAGAGGAAATTTCTTTTGTTGCTGAGTTTATATCTACACTCATTTATCTCTCGGAAAGCGACAACGTGGCTACCATGGGTTAGGTTGTATTAGAAGCAGTGTCTGCTTCCCAAATTACAGTCTGCCCCCCCCCCCAGATCTCATCCCGTATCAGGATTAAGGAGACACATTCCAAACGATCTGGCAAGACGTAAAGGAAGCAAGCACTTTTGTGGTTACCGAAGCTCTTGCATCAGGATGGGCCTTCAGGTCCTGAAATGATGAAATCCTACCTGCAGTAACATTGCCATCTGTTGGTAGAAGATGGTAAATACAGAAACGCAATTTGAATGTATTCTAATTGAACAAGATTGAACAATCTTTTAAAAAGGTGAAAGGGAATAAAATTACACACTGCAGACAAATGCAACCAGAAAACTTATTTTGGAAAAACTTTTAATTGAACAAAAGTATTTCATTCCTCAGTCACCACACCGTCTTGGAGTACAGTACCTTTTACCGGAATCTAAATTCATATAATATTCACCTTATTCTTCTTTTTAAATATGCATACACAGCTGAAAACAAGATTTAAATAACAGTGCTCAGTAACATTAAGACAGTTTTTCTTTTTTTAAAAGCAGGAAACAAAATGTTGAACAGACTTTCACTGGCAAACAGACAACCCACAAAATGTTTTCCTATCGCTCTTGAATCTCCGTCCTCGGTCAGCGACGTTTTCACCCGGGACGCTGAGGAAAGCGGTGGATTCGAAGAGAACGTTCGGGGGAACATTTGAGCAGTATGAGGGTGTGGCTGGTACACATCCACGGACATTCAACACAGCTTACTGACAGTGTCCATTCCACAATACACCTACAGAGGGCGTCCTTTCCTTATCTGGTAAATGCAGTGCCAGTTGTGGTGCCTTTCTTTCTGGTACAACAGTCTTTATGGAAACGTAATACTACTTTCGGCAAACGACCAGTCGCTCGATAACGACAGACAAAGCAACAACACCTACTGGAGTCAAGCAAAAAGAGAAGAGCTGTTTCTCTCCTCCTGTTTGTCCCCCCCCACCCCCACCCAAACATCAAAAGGTCTCCAGTGATAACGTGATGTCAATGTCAACACATTAAATATTCACGTTCATGGTGTATGTAGCTGTTGTGACGGAACCATTGACTGTAAATCCCATCCGTGCTCACTCTTAAAACCTAGAGGCACCGGCAGGGCTTTACTAGGAGGTGGAGTTGTCAGCCAAGGCCAAGAGCAGATGCTTACAGACGATCCCTTAGTGAAGGCGTTCTCTGGACACTTCTGGACAGGACTCGATGCCACTATTCTGAGAGGAATCTGAGCTACGGCGGCCAACATGTACCATTTGAGTCTCTCTATGTGCTAACTGTTGTATTGAAGGGGCATGGGCAGACCAGTGGGTATTGCTGTGCTCAAATCAGTCAGTGGCAAGTCCAGTAATAAGGCTTGTTGTTAGGCCAGGCTGAGCACCGGGGTCCGGATTGTGTATGTGTGTGAGTGTGAGTGTATGCAAATGTTTGCGAGCATGTGTGTGTGTGTGTGTGTGTGTGTGGTCACAGCAGCGGTTTGACCAGGTAGAGTTTGTCTCCATGTTCGCTGGTGAAGATCGGGGCTTTTTTGTAATGCTCCACCAGTTCGTCCATGCTGCTGAAGCGTCTCTGGCCGATACAGTAGACTCCGTCCGCCAGCGCTACCTTGAAGTGCTTGTTCTTTCCCATCGCCTTGAGGGACACGGAGAAATCACTGGGCTGGGAGAGAGAGAGAGAGAGAGAGAGAGATAAGAAATGGATGATTATTGCCATGGAGTTTCATTCTTAAGCCACTAGAGGGGGATATAAATCTACTGTAAAGTCCACCCATCCCACTGAATTAATGCAGTTTCCCTCAAGAAAGCTTTCCCAATAAAAACAGCTCAAAATACAGTATGATAAGGCTATTGTAAACCATAGAGTACATCATTATATACATAATCAGGAACACAACTCAACTGTTCTTCCCCCATTTCCACCAATCACAATTCTCTCTCGACCACTCACCGATGATTCGCTGTCTCTGACCAGGAAGTCTCCCTGACCTCCTCTCTCGTTGAGCGCACACTCTGCCTGATGCCTGGTCACTCCCCCATAGTACCAGTCCTTCCCGGCAAACTTTCCCACGCGGGCCGGCCCTGTGTAGTTGATCTGGGGCGAGTGGGGGCCCGAGCCCATGCCACCCCCGGGGGCCGGATCGTCGCTAAGTATAACCACATAGTTCTTTGGCACCAGGCCCACCTGTCCACGGGCGTTCCGACACCGCCACCACTCAGGGTCGTTCTCCGGTTTCTCCAGCACCTCCATCACTTCGCCCTTTTCAAAGTTTAGCTCCTCGTCTGTCACAGAGCTGAAAGGGTACAGCGTCTGGACAGTGTGGAGCGCCCTGGTGGTCCCGTTGATCACCCCTGCCGACCCTGCCCCCTGCCCTGGGTAACCTCCGCTTAGGTCCCCCGAGACGGCCTCCTCCTCTCCCTCCTCCAGGACATAGTTAGAGGGGAACCAACCTACCCGACCTTCAGAACTCCCTCGCCACCAGCCGTCGCTACACTTCTCCATGACAATGACTCTTGACCCCTTCACCAGTGTCAGCTCGTCTTCCCGCTCCGCCGCGTAGGCGAACTTGACCAGGGCTGAGATGCTGAGGTCGTAGATACGCTCGGCGCTGCTACCTCCGCCACCATTGGACGGGTACTCTGCGTCCGTGCTGGGCGTTGGCGAGGCATCGCGGGCACTCGTCTTCCTCTTCGTCTTCCCCAGGCCTTAGAGAGGGAGAGAGAGAAATAACTATTTATACCACAAATTGAAGATCTCAGCAGTAGTTCCACAACAGAGCAGAATAACATAGTAAAAAGTCCCCCTTCAACATATTAGGTTAAAAGTCTTGAGGCTAGAGTGTAGTACATCTAGAGAAAATGGCTCCAAACAGAAAGCTCAACGTGGTCATTGAGATTGAGCAGGCAGCTACGCTACTCAAAAAACAGTCTGCAACTGAAGTGCAGCAGCAAGCTGAGTTAATTAGCTCCTAGTACTGCTGGTAGAGGACGGTCCGGGGTTAAGAGGCCACCACCTCTCTCTGAGGCTACAGCCAAGGAGGCAAACACTTCAGAGTTAAGGTAATTAGTGCTGGAAGGAAACTGGAGGTAAGGCCAGAGGAGAGACAAGGGGGGTTCTGGGTATTGACAGGCGATGTTAATTCCTCTCAGGCAGCTACTGACCAGACCACTGTGCAGGAAGGTTGTTTAGGAGACAGGAAACGCAGATCGGATGACACTGAGGTGGTCGGAAGGGTGGACATTGATTGCATCCAAAATGGCACCCTATTCCCTAAATAGTGCACTACTTCTGACCAGAGCCCTATGGGCCTCGGTCAAAACACAGGGCTCTGGTCAAAGGTATTGCAATATGTAGGGAATAGAGTACCATTTGGAATAGGGTGCCATTTGTTCAGTTGGCTCTCTTGCTGGAAAATATTAACCTTTAACCTCTTTTAATAACAACCCCCCAAACCGGTTCCCCATGGTAAACTACTCCCGGAAAATTAGACTACTCCTTTCACTTTAGACTCTCAATCCCTCTAACTCGCTATCTGAACATTTACACATTTATTTAAGACAATATAGAGAATCACTAATGCAACCAGAAGGAAGAGGATCATTGCCATTTAAAGCCTAGTGTCGGAGAGAATTAACCTCAACCCTCTCAGCCAGGTAGGGGAGCACTCCGAAAGGTCACAAACAACCCTTTTCCTCCATCTCCCCCATCTCTTCCTCCACTCCCCATCTCATGCATGAAACAACGAGGCTTTCTGACCTTCTGTGTTCTTGACGCTTAACTGGCCTTCTGCTCTGACGGAGCATGCAGCCAACCAAGGAGGGTCTTTGTTGTGAGTGAACAGCAACACTCCGTTCTTAGCAGACATACAAGAGCACGCAAACCTGGAGATGAGATGGGCTGTACGCACACAGAGACATACACTTGTATTCAAATGTGGAACTCATCTCACAATTACAAACACACCTGCTCACGGGAAGCATCACATAGCTTACACATGACCAGTTACACGCAACACAGATAACATGATGACACAAAGCCGGTGGGACCAGAAAAAACATGATTAAATCATAGACCTCCTCCCGGGTCTCCTGTAATAGTACTACCCTTGTGAAAAAGAGGAGTCGATGTATATGACGAGATCTCCTCTCTGCCCAGAAAGTTACCATTCACACGGTCTGCAAGCGCTAGAATGTTAAAATACATGTCACTCACTAAATACGGTTTGCCTGCAACTATCGTCATTTACTGCCGTTACCCCGCTATGTACTTCCAAATAAACAACTAAATAAACATTTCAATGTATTGTTTTGGTCCGGAAGAGGATCCTTTGCCCAGATACTGGTTCAATCATAGACTAGCCTAGATCATCATACTGAGAAACACAACACACACACACACACACACACACACACACACACACACACACACACACACACACACACACACACACACACACACACACACAGCATGGAGACGAACAGCATGACGGACCAACTGAGTCAAATAAGACCCACAACAAACAGAATAATACACCCTCAGAGTTAAAATGACGAGAAGACAGCCCTCGTCTCCATGAATCAGCCTTCATCATGACACAGCAAGGCCAGTGGCAGAGTCACAGGGAAAACTGGGGTAAGAAGCTGCTTCTGTTTCAGTGACCTTGAGAGGTGGGAGAGGAGCAGGGGGGGGGACGGAAGAGGGTGAAATACCATCACTTAGCCCCTGTCACAACTATCCCCCATCAACAGGCCATTCCACCCCTCACACAACAAACTGTGAGGAGGAGGCACAGTCACTATTTATAGCTTTCACAGAAATAAAGGAAAAAGCTAACATTCGCTTTACATACTGGAGCGTACTGGGCTGTTTTACATGGTAGGGCCGATGGCATTTCAAGGGTTGTAGATCAAGTGGCAGGCAGGGAGATTGGCATTTACACACACACGCTTGTCTATGAACACACACACAACTTTTCTAAGCGATGACACACACATATACCTTCCTTCCTTAGCAAACTGACATCTGATCCATGACTTTCATGCTCATTCCTCTGCAGCATGCAACAACAAACAAGGTACTCTGTGTTGCGCTCACACACCACAACAGTAACGACACACTAACTCACAGTCGCCCCCACTAAGCAACACAGTGACAGTGACAATACTAATTAGACAACAACAAGCGCTAATTGGAACCTGAAAGATATTTTTTTTAATTAAGTAGGCATAAATCGTGAGGAAGTGCCTTGAGAGCCTAAAGCACAATTGTAAAGCACAATTGGCCCAGCGTCGTCCGGGTTAGGGGAGGGTTTGGCCGGGGGGGGGCTTTACTATGCTCATCGTGCTCTAGCGACTCCTTGTGGCGGGCTGGGCGCCTGCACGCTGACCTCGGTCGTCAGGTGATCGATGTTTCCTCCGATACATTGGTGGGGCTGGCTTCTGGGTTATGCGGGCGCGTTAACTTCTTGGATATAGGGGCGCTCTTTTAATTTATGGATAAAAAACATTCCCGTTTTAAACAAGATATTTTGTCACGAAACGATGCTCGACTATGCATATCATTGACAGCTTTGGAAAGAAAACACTCTGACGTTTCCAAAACTGCAAAGATATTGTCTGTGAGTGCCACAGAACTAATGCTACAGGCGAAACCAAGATGAAATTTCAGGAAGTGCCCCAGATTTTGTGTTCCAATGTCTCCTTATATGGCTGTGTATGGGTCACGAATGAGCTTAGACTTTCTGTCGTTTCCCCAAGGTGTCGACAGCATTGTGACGTATTTGTAGGCAAATCATTGGAAGATTGACCTTAAGAGACTACATCTACCAGGTGGCCGCTTGGTGTCCTCCGTTGCAATTATTGCGTAATCTTCAGCTGCGTGTATTTTTTGTTTGCTTCGAGGAGAAACACAGCTGCCACGAATGATTTATCATCGAATAGATATGTGAAAAACACCTTGAGGATTGATTCTAAACAACGATTGCCATGTTTCTGTCGATATTATGGAGTTAATTTGGTAAAAGGTTCGGCGTTGTAGAGAACAAAACGGAGCGATTTCTCCTACACAAATAATCTTTTTGGAAAAAATGAACATTTGCTATCTAACTGAGAGTCTCCTCATTGAAAACATCCGAAGTTCTTCAAAGGTAAATGATTTTATTTGAATGCTTTTCTTGTTTTTGTGAAAATGTTGCCTGCTGAATGCTAGGCTTAATGCTATGCTAGCTATCAATACTCTTGTACAAATGCTTGTGTAACTATGGTTGAAAAGCATATTTTGAAAATCTGAGATGACAGTGTTGTTAACAAAAGGCTAAGCTTGTGAGTGAATATATTTCTTTCATTTCATTTGCAATTTTCATGAATAGTTAACGTTGCGTTATGGTAATGAGCTTGAGGCTATAATTACGGTCCCGGATACGGGATTGCTCGACGCTAGAGGTTAAGAAACGCGGTTTGGTGGGTCTTGTTTCAGAGGACGCATGACTCGACCTTCGCCTCCCGAGCCAGTTGGAGTTGCAGCGATGAGAAAAGATTGAAATTTGGGGTAAAATACAAAAAAATAAAGAGTGGGCCCACACCAAGTCATCCATTCAACTGGGCCCAATCCAAGTCATCCATTCAACTGGGCCCATACCAAGTCATCCATTCAACTGGGCCCAATACCAAGTCATCCATTCAACTGGGCCCAATCCAAGTCATCCATTCAACTGGGCCCATACCAAGTCATCCATTCAACTGGGCCCAATCCAAGTCATCCATTCAACTGGGCCCAATCATCCATTCAACTGGGCCCAATCATCCATTCAACTGGGCCCAATCCAAGTCATCCATTCAACTGGGCCCATACCAAGTCATCCATTCAACTGGGCCCAATCCAAGTCATCCATTCAACTGGGCCCATACCAAGTCATCCATTCAACTGGGCCCAATCCAAGTCATCCATTCAACTGGACCCATACCAAGTCATCCATTCAACTGGGCCCATACCAAGTCATCCATTCAACTGGGCCCACACCAAGTCATCCATTCAACTGGGCCCAATCCAAGTCATCCATTCAACTGGGCCCACACCAAGTCATCCATTCAACTGGGCCCAATCCAAGTCATCCATTCAACTGGGCCCATACCAAGTCATCTATTCAACTGGGCCCACACCAAGTCATCCATTCAACTGGGCCCACACCAAGTCATCCATTCAACTGGGCCCATACCAAGTCATCCATTCAACTGGGCCCATACCAAGTCATCCATTCAACTGGGCCCAATCCAAGTCATCCATTCAACTGGGCCCACACCAAGTCATCCATTCAACTGGGCCCAATCCAAGTCATCCATTCAACTGGGCCCACACCAAGTCATCCATTCAACTGGGCCCACACCAAGTCATCCATTCAACTGGGCCCACACCAAGTCATCCATTCAACTGGGCCCAATCCAAGTCATCCATTCAACTGGGCCCATACCAAGTCATCCATTCAACTGGGCCCACACCAAGTCATCCATTCAATTGAGCCTTCACCAAGCCATCAATTCCACCAGGCCCAAGACGAGTCACAGTGTGGACCCATACAGCTGACTCATGGATGCTTAACCATACGCTCTTAACTTACGCTGATTAAGGAGAACAGGCGAGGGACAACCCTATCCAGCTCGCTGCAGGGAAGCAATGTGGAGGACCTGGGGACAACTGTTCAATGTAGCACAATGGTGATTGCAGAGTAACACTAATCATGTATGGCTACTGCAGTGGTACTGGGGGAGTGAGAAAAGAAAGTCATTTGATGAGAAGTGAATGCCAAGCTATTCATTATCAATCCCAGATATAGGCCCATTTCATGGGCTGATGAATGGAACAGGCCGTGCTTAGTCAGAATGTTCTCTTTGGAATATAAAGCTGATGGTCTCCAATAATAGATAATAGCATGGTGGGCGGTGGACCAATTAAGTAGCAGTGTGATCCACAAGAAGAATGTGAGCCCAGGTGGCACTTGGTGTCCATGAAAGCAGTGATGCTCTCTTCCGCTCTCTCCCAGTCTGTCTCGCTCTTTTCACTCGCTCCCTCTTTTCACTCGCTCCCTCTTCTCTCTCCTACCTCCTCTCTCTCCTCCAACCATGTCTCTCTCTCCCTCTTCCCACTCTGTCTCTCTCTCCCCCTCCTTCCTCTCGCTCATGATGAGACACTTCACTTAAGGTGTGGTATGAGACCAATGAATCACTCGCCAACAACTTTCGCTTTATTCAATTTTCATAGAGCTGATTTTCTTCTCCGTGCCTCGGTCTGAAATTGAATTCCAGCACAAGGAGGATATACTGTAAACGAATACCTAGGCTATTTCTACCTATATCTACCCCACAATCACTGATGAATAACAGAGTAAGATGATTATCTGAGGTTTGACGGGAACTCATTTTCTGTAAATGGCGAGGGGGGGGGTTCTGGATGATAGCTGGGAAAGCTGTGTGGGTGTACTTAGAGGAAGAGAGGGATGGAGGAAGATGGAGAGGAAGATAGTTTGGTAGGATGGAGGGAGTAGAGGAGGCGAGAGTGCTCGTCTCCCAGACAATACTCTAGTCGTTTAACTCTACACCCCTCTACGGCTCCCCGTCGCTCTCTGTCACTTGTCAAATCAAGCCTTAGTCATTCTTGTCTGAGCAGCCATTTCTCCGTCTGTTCTACTGTCCTCAGATCGCCCATCACAGACACAATTCCCTTGACAACTCTCTTCAATCAGATAGGAAGAAACTTCAGCGGTAGCAGCATCTGGCTGGGAGTATAAGCCGAGCACCACTTTTTGTCAAACGCATCTCACAAGTTCCCGACAAAACACAACGTCGTTTGATCTTTATATCAGGCCTGCAATGCGACTAGCTTGAAAAGACACATTTTCAAAACGCTAACATTTACCACTGACCAGCAACCCTCTGGTTAGCTAGCAGTCACGTCGTCTCCCCTACCTGAGCAGCATACTACATTGGGCCCCTGAAGTTGTAAGCAAAGACAACGTGACCATATACATCGCATGGCAACAAATCAATCCGTAACAACAATGTCCAACTACCAGCCCTGAATGGTCGAACAGCGTATTGATAGAGCCATTGGCCAGTAACCTATAGCTTTTACAGTGGCCTGAACACGACCCGCAATACAATGACATTATGAGAGAGAAAACATCAAATCAAATGGAAGTAGCACACCAGAATGAGGTCTGCAGAGTGTCAAGACTCATAAAGAATGTAGTTAATCAAGAGGAAAGGCTGTTAACCACCTTGTTCACAGAATCACAGATAAGCAAGAGTCATTTCTTAAAAATATCATCATCAGACAACTGTACTTGAAGGTTAATTTAAACACAATTAAATCTACTTGACTGCCTTATGTCAACCAATTTGAATTAGCCTCATCTTCGACAAACATGATTTATTTGTCATTATGAACTGGGTGGTTTAAGCCCTGGATGCTGTTTGGCTGACAGCCGTCGTATATCGGACTCACACCACGGGTATGACGAGAAAGACATTTCTTTTTACTGATCTAATTACGTTGGTAACCAGTTTATAAAAGCAATAAGGCACCTCTGCGGGTTGTGGTATATGACCAATATACCACGGCTAAGGGCTACATCCAGGCACTCTGCGTCATGCTTAAGAACATCCCTTAGCTGTGGTATATTGGCCATAAACCAGACCCCCTCGGGCCTTATTGGTTCATTACCCAACTCATGTTTGTTTAATGTCATGATTATTCAATAGCCCGTAAAGAAACATTAAGATAGATTATAGTTTTAGTTGTTTTGAAAGGTTCCTGTTGGCAAGACTGTCTGTGTCCCAAATGGCACCCTATTCCCTACATAGTGCACTACTTTTGACCTGAGCTCTGGTATATTAAAAAAAAAGTAGTGCACTATGTAGGGAACAGGGTGCCTATTTCCGAGGCAGCCAATGTGAACTGTTCCATTGAGATGAACTGAGGACATGGAGTTGAGTTCCATCCTAGCTGGGTTGGTTGGCACCAGGCAATTCTCTGTGGGAAGGTGAACGGAGCCAACGTTTCCACAGGCAGAGCACTATACTGACGGGCACCCAATGGGGAGCTAAGAAAACACTGGATGCCTATCAGTAGACCCAGCTCCAACACAGAAACAGAGCTCATTTCAATCACTACAAAGGGCTGCAGTTGTGTTGGTAATTATAACACCTCGGTGGTTAGAGATGATTATGTACTGCACAAACCTGATTACTTAGGATGGAACGAACACACACACACACACACACACACACACACACACCGCTTTATGAATGACTAAATAAACATAGAAAATAGGTAAGCTTACACTAGATAGGATTCAAATCAACTGGTGACTAAAGCTAATATTGTCTCTCAGGTGATTCCAGTGAAAACAAGGCACACCACCTGCCTTGGAGAAGGCATACGTGTCACTGGTTGAAGTAACCCTGGTAATAACCAATCAGAAAACAGATGGAGGTCCAGCCACACGCATACAGGGGTTGCCCTTGGAGGAAGCCAAGGTTGTAGCAGGTGGCTGGAGATGATTGGTTTATGTTCTGACATTTCTACTCATCCCCATTGGGCATGCAACCAATTCTATACAACAGGAACACAGCAGTCGACAAGTTCACGTGTGTGTGCGTTCAAGGCGTGGGTGCGTTCAAGGCGTGTGTGCGTTTAAGCGTATGTTTAAGCGTGTGTCCGCATTAGAAATCACGGTGTACAGTACGTAAGCCTGATGGTATTTGAGTGTGAGGAATGCACAAAGCAGTAACACTCACCTCCCACCTCACAGCAGTTCATCTGCCTCAATCTCAAAGAGAGATAACCCTCAATAACAATTCCAGCTATGCTCCTGTGATCTGGCTTTGTGTGTGTGGCGTGCGTGCGTGCGTGCAAAGCCAAAAAGCTCTTTGTCTCACTACAGGCCTGACAACATTATTTCAGTGCTCTCAGTGCTCTGGGCCCAGAGAACAAAGAGAGCTGTAGTGGATTTAGAGTTCCCCCTTTAAACAGTGTCTCCGGGGTTATATTAATTGATCAATAGTTGGATTGATAGGGAAGAGTATGTGTCACTGTTAGCAGCAGAAGTCACCCTCAGGTTGCTCACTATTTATACAACGGGAGGCTCTAATCTTGCACGCTGATTGGTTAAAACCGCATTCCATCCAGTGTAAATTCCACAAGTTGCCACCGGCTAAAGCTATAACGTGGAAATGCCTATTTACACTGTTCAATCTCACTGTCTCGTCAGCCCAGCCAGACAATTTATAAACTTGATCTCCACTGTAAAAAGCATCTAGACATGATCTCCCATTTCTTTCAGAATAGCAATAGGTTTTCAATAGCGGAGATCTGTATTTGAACTAGCTGTCTGTCTCTCTGACATTTGCAACATTGTTTCAATATTGACATTTGATCTCCAGCTGTCCCATAGTAATGAACATGTCGGGGCCGGGAGTCAGGACAAGACAGACAGGCAGCTTCTCTCAGCCAGTCGAAATCATGAATCAGCATCATTTTTTATAGACAAATACAAAGAAATGTCAACAGAGAACAGGTCAAAAGAAACGTAGTGTTGGCTGTGTTGTTGGCGAGCTCCTCTGAACAAGTGTCCTGATCAGCTACTACGCTGTATTTCTCCATGCACTGTTTGACGTGACTGTAAGTTAACCGTAGTTGGCTAGCTAGCAAGAAAGGGATAATGCCAGCCAGTATGGCAATGGAACATTTACAACAAACAACTAGGTCTCTGTGTGTGTGTGTGTGTGTGTGTGTGTGTGTGTGTGTGTGTGTGTGTGTGTGTGTGTGTGTGTGTGTGCGCGCGCACTGGGAACAGGCAAACTGCAGGTTTTTTTAATTGCATTGTCTGTCAAGATCTCTGACAACTAGGCAAGGCAGTGGGAGAAATCCTCTTGGCTAGTTATCCTAATCTTTCAGTGCGACGTCTCATCTATCTTGTGCATTTCTGATGCAAGCGTCTATTCTTCACTGATAACATTGGATGGCAAGGTTCCGTCTCATCACAACGTCAGTTCCCATTGCCTAGTATCACTCTTGAGTGTCGGCCATTATCTTGCCCTTTCGCCATTGGAAATGATCTCCAATTCTCTGCGAGTATGAACATCTTAGTTTCTACCAACGGAGATTAATTCATTAGCCTAATAAGGGTGAGAGTTCTACCCTATTATTCCACAGTGAAAATTACCAGAGATCAGCTAATCCTAGCTGTTGTCCATCCAAGAAAACCGCTGCACTTCATATTTAATTAGTCCTTACCTCCTCTGACCTTGGAAAAAGATGCTTCAATGCTTGAACAAAAGCTGCTTCAATACCCGGAATTTCTCCTGATCGATCACACCAGCTTTCCCTTGCCTGATAATGAATAGCCTAAGGGATGCCTTACAAAACAAACGTCTCCTGTATTAAACATACTGTTTACAAATCACCATCCTTGAGAAATCGTTGCTAACTGGAGAGTGTAAGTGTGTGAGGTAGTCAAGCATTTAACAGTGTTTCTTCTGCATTAATCACATGAGGTGAGACGCCTCTGTGGAGGCACCCCTAGGAAACAGCAGAGAAGAAAACACACACACACACACAAACTACTTAGCCCAATGTCGAGATTGTGTGTGCCGCGCCGCCTCTGTGCACCCCTAGGAAGCAGCAGAGAGATGCCCTGTCTTACACACACACACACACACACACACACGCACACACACACTCCCACCCACCCTCGTCCACCCACCTACACACTTAACCCAACTCACCCAGTGTGTCTTTGATGTTTTTCACCAGCGAGGCCTTCTTTAAGCTGTTTTTCCTCTCCACATAGTTCGAGGGGACGTAGCCGGTCCGGTTGGAGGTGTTCCTCACCTTCCACCACGTCTTGCTGTCATCCAGGAGCCACAGCCGCTCGTTTTTCCGGATGTCAAGTTCCTGTTCCTGCTGAGCCGAGTAGTCCCACTTGGCTATAACTATCACCTCCTCCGTCATTTTTCATGGAGTCCTTCTGGAACAGAGAGAGACACAGAGAGACATACTGTTAGGGCAGGGTGGGGTTAACAGCAGGGCTGTGACGATGCCCTTATCGCAATATTCTTTACATGGCAAAAATGAAAAACACAAAAACTCTTTGGCCCTCTAAAAACGATGTTTGTAAAAATATTGTGTGCTATAGCTAGGAAAACATGATGATGTTTGTTTACAATATTAGCTCTGTTTTCCTAAAGAAGTCAAATCCACTTTGTGTTTTGTTTCCTTGCCACGATACTAAGGAATTGTCCCTGCCCTAGTTAACAAGGCACTTAACACGCAAAAATTGCACACACAGACGAACACCAGCAATACACACACATGAATAAAATGACGAGGTGAGCCGTTTCCGTGCAACCCTAGAAAAACACGAGAGAGAGAGAGAGAGAGAACGTTTCTCACACACACGCACATTCACTCTGAAGCCATTCTCAGAGGGATGGTGCCATCCACCACTATGGTCTGTGTGTGTCTCAGACGGACTGTGTACAGGCCTCGTCTTGGCACTCGCGTCTGTCACACAGCTGTTGTTGTAAGACATCTGGCAGAGCGGAGCCTCTCTGCCCTGTAATCCAGGTTGGCTGAGACCTACTGTGTGTGTGTGCGTGTGTGTGTGTGTGTGTGTGTGTGTGTGTGTGTGTGTGTGTGTGTGTGTGTGTGTGTGTGTGTGTGTGTGTGTGTGTGTGTGTGTGTGTGTGTGTGTGTGCGTGCGTGTGTGTGTGTGTGTAAATGAGCATGTGTGACACTCAGGACTCGAGGTAAGTAATCAAAGGAACCACTAAGCTGGGAGTTCACGCTTTACTTCCAAACCACACGAGCCTCCTCTCCTTTTTACCAGCTTCTCTTATTCATCTTAAATGTACTGAATTATTCAGTGACACACTGAGCAGAGCACTGTTCTATGTTAAATGTGTCTATAAAACATGGCTTATGGAAAGAGGGAGGGAGGAAGGGAGAGAGAAAGAGAGAGAGAGAGAGAGAGAGAGAGAGAGAGAGAGGGCGGGAGGTAAGGCAGCCAGCACCTGCAGGCCTAATAAGGAATAAATCAAACAAATCCAGGAGATATCTAGTGCTGCTGCACACTGAGGGTAAACAACACAAGGACTGGTGTCTATTCATAGAGAGCGAGATGGAGGGAGGGAGGGAGGGAGGGAGGGAGGGAGGGAGGGAGGGAGGGAGGGAGGGAGGGAGGGAGGGAGGGAGGGAGGGAGGGAGGGAGGGAGGGAGGGAGGGAGGGAGGGAGGGAGGGAGGGAGGGAGGGAGGGAGGGAGGGAGGGAGAAAACAGAGGGAGATACCAAGATAGAGAAAAAAAAAGAGATGAGAGGGGGAGTAAAAAAGGAGACAGTGAGAGAGAGAGAGAGAGAGAGAGAGAGAGAGAATGAGAAAGGCAGAGAGAGAGAGACAATATGGAGTGCTCTTTTACTGGATGGTGTCTCCAGCAAGACTGTGTGGTGTCCGAGAGATATTGCAGTGACAGGCCGTTTTTCCTTCCAGGGCCAGTCAGAGGTGCGCTCCCACATCGTCCTGACACCCTCCACGGGGATGAGGCTGTGAGCCAGCCGGCACCGGAGTCCCCAGCCCTCTCACCCATCACCCTCCGCGGGACGGCCTCTTGACAAGTCAGGGAGGGGGGGCTGGGAGGTTCCAAGCGCCAAGCAAAAATGATAATGCACACACCTCAGAGCTGTCACACTAACCACTGGCCACTTCTCCGCCTGACTGAGACCACCTTATTCACCGATCATAAGGTCTTTCTTTTCACCGCGGAAGGACAGTTTCGCAGACCCAGATCAAACTCTTTGAATAAAAAGCACGTGCGCCTCGATTGAAAGTGCTCTTTAGACTAAGAATAGGTTTAACCAGAAACAAGTATGTGGGGCTGCAAGGGCTGTGTCGTCAGATGTCTCTTTACTGATTCGTTGTTATTTCTACAGCCCATTGAGATCGATATGACTCAGTAAGGCTACAAGTAAAGAACCTTAGTGACCCAGCAAGAGAAAGCCACTATTGTCTGAGAGTGATGATGTCACACGACTGGAATTCTTTCCTCTCTCATCCATGAGCGTAGGGCAGGAAGAGCCTGATAAAGGCTGTCAGTCTACTCTCATCAACTGGCAGGGTTAAAGACACAAACAAGTACATTCTTTTCAAGCAGAAGTTGCTTTTGGGCCTAATGCTGAAAACAGATATGCAAATTGCAAAGCCATAAAACATATTAACCTCAACGCATATTAAACCATCTTGATCGATTATACAGTTTTAGTTAGTCAACTTGACTTCCGTCTGATTGTACCCTAAGCTCCTTTTCTTTAAAAAAAAAACCTTGTAGGTTTTATCCCAAGCATTGGATGATTCCATGGGAAAGTCAACCTAAGCATATACAATAAAGTTAGGCATTTCCAAACGAAACTACATTCACAATTATGCTTATGTCTATACGTTGCAGTTCACCATTTTTTTTTATAGCAGTTTAAAGAGGAAATTGCATGAATTTTGACCATTACAGTGTAGGAGGCCAAGTCTCAAAAAATGTTTTTTCCACTTTCGTATTTCATGGCTTTAATAAAGGGCTCACAGAGCTTGTTTTTCCACTCACAGCTGTCAGCCAGTGTTAGTTATGGATATGAGGTGTTCATGAAGCAATACAGAACAAATGTAAGTGTCTTGAGTTGTGTTCGCGTGTTCTACTGTCTTGTAAATATATGACATTATCGCGATACTTAGGTGCCTATATGATATGTATTGCAAATCTCACAATTCTATATGTATTGCGAGTCAATACTGTGATTTTATTGCGATTCCACAGTCCAAACATATTGTTCACCATATGTCTGCTGCAGACAAACAAGAGACAGGTAATGTAACGGTCATGAGAAAACAAGTGTGGCTCTCTATTTTAGAAAAGAAGATGGAGAACAAGCTATGAAGGAAAAACATTTTGGTTCAGGTCCAGTCAACTAGCGCAAAAAATAATATTGCGATAGTCAAAACGATACAATATATCGTCAAAAATATTCTCGATATGTAAGTGCATCAATTTTCCCCATCACTATTGATGTGATATCTTAACTTCAGAAGCTTTGGCATTCACCAGATTTAGTGTGCTGGTTCTGAGAAGTAGTCTTTAGACTTTTCCTGAAGCAATTGTTGAATTCTTGAAATTGTTGATATCTTGAAAATGTATGTGTTCTAGCTAAGATTCTCTTGCCAACATCCCTAATGGAGGGCGTAACATCCATAACGGAGGGCGTAACATCCCTAACGGAGGACGTAACATCCCTAACGGAGGGCGTAACATCCCTAATGGAGGGCGTAACATCCCTAACGGAGGGGGTAACATCCCTAACGGAGGGGGGAGGGCGTAACATCCATAACGGAGGGCGTAATGGAGGGCGTAACATCCATAACGGAGGGCGTAACATCCATAACGGCGGGCGTAACATCCCTAACGGAGGGGGAGGGCGTAACATCCCTAATGGAGGGCGTAACATCCATAACGGAGGGCGGGCGTAACATCCATAACGGAGGGGGTAACGTAACATCCATAACGGCAGGGCGTAACATCCATAACGGAGGGCGTAACATCCATAACGGGAGGGGGGGGTAACATCCCTAACGGAGGGCGTAACATCCATTACGGAAGGCGTAACATCCCTACCGGAGGGCGTAACATCCCTAACGGAGGACGTAACATCCCTAACGGAGGGCGTAACATCCCTAATGGAGGGCGTAACATCCCTAATGGAGGGCGTAACATCCATAACGGCGGGCGTAACATCCATTACGGAGGGTGTAACATCCCTAATGGAGGGTGTAACATCCATAACGGAGGGTGTAACATCCCTAACGGAGAGCGTAACATCCCTAATGGAGGGCGTAACATCCATAACGGAGGGAGTGACATCCATAACGGAGGGCGTAACATCCCTAATGGAGGGCGTAACATCCATAACGGAGGGGGTAACATCCCTAATGGAGGGCGTAACATCCCTAACGGAGGACGTAACATCCCTAACGGAGGGCGTAACATCCCTAATGGAGGGCGTAACATCCCTAATGGAGGGCGTAACATCCATAACGGCGGGCGTAACATCCATTACGGAGGGTGTAACATCCCTAACGGAGGGTGTAACATCCCTAACGGAGGGTGTAACATCCATAACGGAGGGTGTAACATCCCTAACGGAGAGCGTAACATCCCTAACGGCGGGCGTAACATTCATAACGGAGGGAGTGACATCCATAACGGAGGGCGTAACATCCATAACGGAGGGCGTAACATCCATAACGGAGGGCATAACATCCCTAACGGAGGGGGTAACATCCATAACGGAGGGCGTAACATCCATAACGGAGGGCGTAACATCCCTAACGGAGGGCGTAACATCCATAACGGAGGGCGTAACATCCATTGCGGTCGTTTTTCCTCTCTAAAGTAATCATGTAAATGACAATCTTTTCAAAATGATCGTTATGGAATAGCAATGGCTATCCATGTTTTGACCTGAGACGTACAAACTCCGCTAGGTTGTCGTCTTGTTCCATCACCACTCTGCTCTGTCTGCTCACACCCTGTTCAGCTCGGTGTGCAGTGGAAACGCCAGCATGGTGCCGTGGTAAGTTCTTCAAGAGATGTAATATTTCATAAAAGGGAAATAGAACATTGTTCACACCTTAAATCAGTCAAAACAGTTATGGTAGAGTTTGGAATCTGACAACATGGAGAAATAACTAGAATGCATTTTCTTCTCAGAAGATGGAGACAAGCTGTCCGAGGCTTATTCAGGAGGATTGGAAGATCGCGACCTGCTCTGGCATCTCAGGAGAGAACTGAGACAGAAGGTCAAGATCTCAGCCTCATCTAAACACACACACACACACACACAAAATCACTTTCTTATTGTGCATCTTGTGTATATTGTGCATTTCCACAAATATAATACTGAACTGAGAGGAAGGATAAGAAGGTATTATTTAAAGTTATTATTAAAGTCTTTAATAGATCATTAGGGCACAAAGCATGTATTAACCAATAACAGAGAGTGATTATGGAGGTCAGGAGAGCAGGGATTACCCTAGAGGGGATAGGATCAGGAGGCTGGGGGGGACGTGGACCAGTTTTCAGTGTAATTGCATAAATGTGCAGCAGGGTCAGAGCTGCCTGTAGAGAGAGATTCCTAACGAGTTTAACCAGGCCCAATTTAGCCAATTCCTTCATCTCCATCTCACCTAGCTCTGTAATCCAATTTGAGGATCCTTTTCATTCGTCTGAGAACCAGGAGAGAAGGGGAGGAGAGGGGATTCTAAGAGAAAGATGGGGGGGTGAGAGAGAGGGTTGGAGCTATAGGAGCAGGCAGTGCAGAGCTTCCAGTCCCGACTGGATTAGAGGCTATAGGAGCAGGCAGTGCAGAGCTTCCAGTCCCGACTGGATTAGAGGCTATAGGAGCAGGCAGTGCAGAGTTTCCAGTCCCGACTGGATTAGAGGCAATAGGAGCAGGCAGTGCAGAGCTTCCAGTCCCGACTGGATTAGAGGTTATAAAAGCAGGCAAAGCACACAGAGGCCCAGTAAGGCACAGAGGCTCAGCACAGTTCCCAGTGCCAGCTGTGCTCTCTGCTCCCCCTTCACCCCCCCCCTGCTGGCTGGGTGGCATGTCTCAGCTCACCTAGGCCTAACCAGCCCTGACAGCAGGGACCACTGCCAGGGTACCATGTCATGCCATGCCAAGGGGAGGGCATGTGAGAAGTGTGGAACTAATAGACTCATTGTGTGTGTGTGTGTGTGTGTGTGTGTGTGTGTGTGTGTGTGTGTGTGTGTGTGTGTGTGTGTGTGTCAGGGTTTCTGTAAATCTGTAATTGCAAAAAAATACAAAAGCTGATTTTTGGCACAAGCCAATTGTCCAGGAGAAGAAGAAAAAAAACCATTGTGAAAGAATGTTTTTTATCCTATTGATTGATGGAAATACCAGTCGATGTAAATACATTTTACTGGTCATGCCTATTGGTCTATAGGTTCATGAGCATAATTTAGTGGTATTAAATTGGTGCGCGTGTACAGTATATTCGTTACGTATCTCATGTATTTAATGCGTACAGATACAGAGTCTTTGAGCGGGAAATCTGTCAGAGTGCGAGGCATCGGAGGGCAGGCTTCTTCAGCACGTCACACCACTTTGCAATGAACTGGAGGGAGTATGTATTTTGAAAACATATACTTAATTGTTTGAAACCTGAACGTTTTCCTACATATTATGAGGCATGCCTTACCTTGCTTTAAAGTAGCCTAGCCAAAAATCTGACCATATCCGTGGAGGCAATTATTTTATATCAACTTTATTCCATTATCCAGTAGGCAAAGGCACAATCCTAGTTATATTAGCAACCCATGCTAGTTGTTGCACACTAGATCTCCCCTCTTTCGAACGGATATTTTCATCTCGGTCACTTGACACTGGTTGCACGTGCGGTGCGCTTTTGACAATGGTGTTTTCCAGCTAAGTATTATGCTTTGTGGGCATTGCTGCGCGTATAATGTATAGAAATAATAGTTTATCGCCATTTTAAGCTAAACGTTCTGATCTGTTGCATTTATGTCGCCTGGTTGTATGACTTTGGAATCTATCATCCCACAACTGTCCCAGAGTCTGTTTGGAATAGGCCATTTCTCTCTCAACAAACTGACCAATAGAATACGTCAATTTTTCTACTATGGGGGATAGTAGATTAAAATTGGCTTGTGATTTTGCAGTTTGTTACTCATCTCGTTGGCTGAGGAAAAGTAAATGTGGACAATTATTCTAAAATCTTCAAAGTGCACATCAGAATTTGGTAAAGGAGGACCGCACATTGTTGAATCCTATAGACTCGCAGGTTCTGTTAATGTGAATTACAATAATCTCAATGTGATTCTGAGCACCGTGGGTGGACGCCCTAATCAGATTACGCACCCAATGCATATGAGTCCGGTAATCCGGCCACATTTTCCTAACTGAAAATCCTGTTGTGTGAGACAGGTAGTCCCTAGGGTCCACTCTTCCTCAACCACTACATGAACTACTCTCATCCTCTGATCTCTAATAGGTGTCCTACAGCAACCATGTCTGATGGGACACCAGAGTTGAAGTAGAGACTTCAAGCACACCACTACCCACCATACAGTTATACAGACATGTTTAACCTATTTGAAACATCTGCTATTGAGCCACCCATCAACCCCTGCAGACAGCCTAGAAGTCAGCTAAGCTTCTCTGGGCCTCTCTCAGCACAAGGATGAATAACTCATGTCCTTGAGGGCCAGAGTCTGCTACCTTTCCTTATTGCCTTTGAATGAGTGCTACATTTACACTTTGCCTGGGAGCAACAACAAAAAACAGGATTGTGGTCCTGGAGGACCGGAGTCTGTTGCTGTGCCTCTGTCTGAACAAACACTGGGCCTACAGCTAGTCTACACAGACCAGCAGAACAGAAGGATGAGACATGCAGAGCCAGAGCTGAACATAGCAGTAGCCCGAAAGGCGGCTTCCATTTTTATTACAGCAACATAATACTCAAAGAGCATGGTGTTCAGCAGCCAAAAAACACTGCACTGCACAAAGAGAGGGATCATTCTACATCTGGAAAAGTGAGGGGGGATGATAGAAAGAGGAAGAGAAAAATAGAGAAAAATATCCTCCATCCATAAATGTCCATTGAGCATGAGGGAAATGACATTTAGACTGAGTGTGCTGATGCCCAGACAGACAGAGTAATCCCCATCGTCATCATCGTAATAATAAATGCCCTTGGATATGTCAGCTTGGGATGTGATGAATTCATTTCTGCTCTGCTGTCCAGACCAGTCCACAATCCCGTTGAGGGGCTGATGTGTAGTTGTGTATCTCTAATATAAAGACGCAGATGGTTAAGCTAGCAGAATGTGTGTAGATTACAAAATCAAAAGTCAAAAGTTTACACACACCTTAGCCAAATACATTTAAACTCAGTTTTTCACAATTCCTGACATTTAATCCTAGGAAAAAATCCCAGTTAGGATAACCACTTTATTTTAAGAATGTGAAATGTCAGAATAATAGTAGAGAGAATGATTTATTTTAGATTTCATTTATTTCATCACATTCCCAGTGGGTCAGAAGTTTACATACACTCAATTAGTATTTGGTAGCATTGCCTTTAAAATTGTTTAACTTGGGTCAAACGTTTTGGGAAGCCTTCCACAAGCTTAAATTGGGTGAATTTTGGCCCATTCCTCCTGACAGAGCTGGTGTAACTGAGTCAGGTTTGTAGGACTCCTTGCTCGCACACGCTTTTTCAGTTCTGCACACATTTTCTATAGGATTAAGGTCAGGGCTTTGTGATGGCCACTCCAATACCTTGATTTTGTTGTCCTTGAGCTATTTTGCCACAACTTTGGAAGTATGCTTGGGGGTCATTGTCCATTTGGAAGATCCATTTGCGATTAAGCTTTAACTGACCGACTGATGTCTTCAGATGTTGCTTCAATATATCCACATAATTATCCTCCCTCATGATTCCATCTATTTTGTGAAGTGCACCAGTCCCTCCTGCAGCAAAGCACCCACACAACATGATTCGGCCACCCCCGTGCTTCACGGTTGGGATGGTGTTCTTCGGCTTGCAAGCCTCCCCCTTTTTCCTCCAAACCTAATGATGGTCATTATGGCAAAACAGTTCTATTTTTGTTTCATCAGACCATCATCAGACCAAAAAGTACGATCTTTGTCCCCATGTGCAGTTGCAAACCGTATTCTGGCTTTTTTATGCCGGTTTTGGAGCAGTGGCTTCTTCCTTGCTGAGCGACCTTTCAGGTTACGTCAATATAGGACTCGTTTTACTCTGGATATAGATACTTTTGTACCTGTTTCCTCCAGCATCTTCACAAGGTCCTTTGCTGTTGTTCTGGGATTGATTTGCACTTTTCGCACCAAAGTACGTTCATCTCGAAGGGGCAGAACGCGTCTCCTTCCTGAGCGGTATGACGGCTGCGTGGTCCCATGGTGTTTATACTTGGGTACTATTGTTTGTACAGATGAAGGTGGTACCTTCAGGCGTTTGGAAATTGCTCCCAAGAATGAACATGACTTGTGGAGGTCTACAATTATTTTCTGAGGTCTTGGCTGATGTCTTTTGATTTTCCCATGATGTCAAAACAAAGAGGCACTGAGTTTGAAGGTGGGCCTTGAAATACATCCACAGGTACACCTCCAATTGACTCAAATTATGTCAATTAGCCTATCAGAATCTTCTAAAGCTATGACATCAATTTCTGGAATTTTCCAAGCTGTTTAAAGGCACAGTCAACTTAATGTATGTAAACATATGACCCACTGGAATTGTGATACAATTATTTGTGTCATGCACAAAGTAGATGTCCTAACCGACTTGCCCAAACTATAGTTTGTTAACAAGAAATTTGTGGAGTGGTTGAAAAATGAGTTTTACATAAACTTCAGACTTCAACTGTACATCCCTCCAATTTGAAAAATAAAGATGAAGGCCTACAAATTATCAAAATGTTGCTTCTTCAAGGCAAAGGGGGAGGGGACAACAACCCTACGTGAGTGGAATCCGCTGCTAGCCTACAAGTAAACTGTACCATTTACACAAACAGAACTTGGACCTTACCCAAAACTGTCTCGATAAAAGGTTTGCTGATTTGGCTTTAAGTCTGTGTATTCTTGCTGTGCAGGCCACAGTAGTAGAATGGTGTGCACTAGCTTGTGGCTCCCCAGTCTAGGAGAGATACAGAGAGCCGGGTTTAGCCATGCTCTGGTTCACAGAGGAGCAGAGAGACTGGTCCACTCTGGTGTGATGCTGCTGTAGGCTTAAGTGTAGGTATGAGGTTTAAGTGTAGGTATGAGGGGTAAGTGTAGGTATGAGGTTTAAGTGTAGGTATGAGGTTTAAGTGTAGGTATGAGGGGTAAGTGTAGGTATGAGGTTTAAGTGTAGGTATGAGGTTTAAGTGTAGGTATGAGGTTTAAGTGTAGGTATGAGGTTTAAGTGTAGGTATGAGGTTTAAGTGTAGGTATGAGGGGTAAGTGTAGGTATGAGGTTTAAGTGTAGGTATGAGGGGTAAGTGTGTGCAGACTGTGATGTTCAGCACATTAATATGGTTGTTGGCATGAGTGTCAACAGACAAAATAAGTACTCTGGGAAGGGCCCCGAGTCAGACCTACATCAGCACTCATGTAGGCAAGTCCACTAAAAACTTTCCCTCACGTCCCGAAGTACCGTACTCTAGGGACATACCTGCTAACGTAGGGGAGGCTAGTCTTGGACACGCACATGGACACACACATGGACACACACACACACACACACACATACATAGATCCAGGCACTGGTGGAGGTGTTGAGTGGTTCATTACTTTGTGCAGATGGGTCTGCTGCTCTCTGAGCCAGAGACTACTCCACCACTGAGAGACTCAGTGAAGCATTAGACCGGGTCTTATTGGACAGGGAAACGCATTCTCCATTGTTCTCACATGGTTGAGGTTGAAACTCTATAGGCTCTTCTGGATTGATGTCATACTACAGATTTAAAAATGGTTGTTTTATATTCGACATTCATGTGAACACAAATTTAAGTGCAGGCTATTTCTGTGCTGGCTTACAGTGACTGAACTGGGAACCGTCCCTATACTCACTGCTCCACCATGTGCTCTGTTCCCAAACTGCACTTCTCTAAGAGAGGCAGATGAGCGGTTGTGTTCAGACTCAGAGCAGTTTTGACCTGCTAAAATCACTACATTTCCCCATGCAGTTGAGACTCGGAGACCAGCCAGTTTTAAAGAATGAGGAATAAGTAATGTGATGATACAACAGTATTCAGTTCCACTCAGCCCACAGTACCATACTGAATGGCTTTTTTTAAAAGGTCAACGTTTTTAATACAGCTCCTCTCTTGCTCTCTCCCTCCCTCCCTCTCCTCACCGCACAGCAATTCCTTAATTGAAGCGAGGTTTGGTTTGGCTTTTATAACCCATAAATGTCTCTGAGCGCTCCCATTTGCCTTACTCAGTTGTAGCCTATTAAAGATATGGATCTCACTACCAGCTGTAATGGGAAGGTATTATCTGTTCTCGGTTCACGCCGATTCTCTTTGAATTTCTAAAGCCTGTCCTTGAATAAGAGGAAGGCCAAAGACTGCAAATTAACAAATGATGTACGGTTTGATTCTAATGGTTATTTTTGTATTAATCATTTTCCTTTAGGGGCTACATTGTGGTGTTTTGTAATATTAGTTTGTCGAGGCTGTTTGATCAGACACAGCCAACATATCTCAACACTAGGCTGGTTCAAGAGGATTTTTTATTTTTTATTTAACTCGGCAATCGAACCAGGGTCTGTAGTGACACGTTTAGCACTGAGTTGCAGTGCCTTAGATCGCTGCGCCCCTCGCAGACTGACAACTGTTTTTGTTGCTGTTTAGTAACCCTGTCCATCTGTTGGTGCCTGCCTGGTTAGCACTGGTCTGTAGAGGCTGTTTGTGTTATGACAGCTCCCATGGTGCTCTCTGGACCGGAGGTCACCGAGGTCATGTTTCTGACTTCCTGTGTGCAGAGGTCCGCTTGTATTGCTGCCACGGTCACTTCCTGTCTCCCCAGGGTCGTCTTCTCCCCTCCTCCAATGAATCCCTACTTCCCTCCAGGGTCAAGTCTTTCCCAGCAGCTGGTTCATGGCAGTCAGGTGTCACATGGTTGACCCTGGGCCAAGAGAGCACAGTGCAAACTGACACCACGGCACTGTTTACACAGGCAGCCCAACCTGGATTTTTTTTTTTTGGTCTTTTGACCAATCACATCATATCGGATATTTTAAGAGCTCATCTGATTGGTGAAATGACCAAATCAGTAAAAAATAATAATAAAAATGAAAAAGAAAAAAGGATCAGAATTGGGCTGCCTGTCTAAACTCAGACCACTAGTATCAGAAGACAGACCAGAAGAGGCTGGCTGACACATTGGCTGCTATAGGGCCAGGCCTATCTCATGTTGGCACAGCTGTGGTTTAAAACACAAGCATACACACTTTCATTAGACCTCTATCGTAATATTGAAGAGGCACAGAAATGAAAAGAGCCGAGATTACACATATTTCTACATCTAGTCTCTCAACAGAAACAGAAGTATACTAAAGGGATTTATAAATGACTTTGCTTTGCTTGACACATAAACACACATTTTGATCTCAGTGTAAGTGTTGAGGAATGTTCTCGGCTTCGCTGCCTCACTTGCCTGCTTCCTTAATGACAAAGATCCTTAAGTGAAACCATTGCTGCCAAGAGGCAAATCAATTCTAAAGCTGGGGACATTTGTTTGCCTGCCAGCCAGCCGCCAGCTCCTCTGTGATCAATCTCACTGTGCCTTGTGTTGATTTTACAACCCAGCCGATGCCATTCCCCTCAACCTCAATAGAACGGACAGAGTTCCAGCTCGTTTGAGGAACAGAATGTCTGCATCATTGTACAGTGGTTACAACCGCTGCCAAACCCAAATAAGTTGACCTTGGACTCTGTCTTATATCGTGCTCTAGGGTAGTGGAGGGGAAGGAGGATTCTCTCCCACTCAGAGTCACAGCATTCCCATGATTTCTTTACACCGGGGACCAAAAACCAAGACCAATAGTTTTTCATGACCGTGTGGCCTGACCAGTTATAGCCGCTAAAAGATGGCTATTCCGGCAATACTTTGAGGGTGAAAGCAGCAGTATCCCCTTAAAAGGAGGTAATCCAGTGACATCAAGGGAGTTTACTGTTATTGCACTGTGAGGCTGAACAAGTATAAGCCATTCAAATTGCCACTGTGACTGTGGAGAAATGATTATACACAGAACAGAAAATATAAACAACGTGTCAAGTGTTGTGTCCCGTGTTTCATGAGCTGAAATAAAAGATGCCAGAAATGTTCCATGCACACAAAAAGCTCATATATCATCCCTGTTTGTCAGCATTTCTCCATTGTCAAGATAATCCATCCACCTGACAGGTGTGGCATATCAAGAAGCTGATTAAACAGCATGATCATGATCACTTTAAAAGGCCACTAAAATGTTCAGTTTTGTCACACAACATAACGCCACAGATGGCTCAAGTTGAGAGATGTAATCGGCATGCTGACTGCAGGAATGTCCACCAGAGCTGTTACCAGAGAATTGAATGTTAATTTCTCTACCATAAGCCGCCTACAACTTTGTTTTAGAGAATTTGGCAGTGCGTCAAACTGGCCTCACATGTAGCCACGCCACCCACATCAGACTTCTTCACCTGCCGGATCGTCTGAGACCAGCCACATGGATAGCTGATTAAACTGTGGGGTTGTACAGCCAAAGAATTTCTGCACAAACTGTCAGAAACCACCTCAGTAAAGCTCATCCGCGTGCTCGTTGTCCCCACCAGCGACTTGACCTGACTGCAGTTTGGCATCGTAACTTGGCATCGTAACCGACGTCAGTGTGCAAATACTCACCGTCAGTAGCCACTGGCACGCTGGAGAAGTGTGCTCTTCACGGAATAATCCTGATTTCAACTGTACCGGGCAGATGGCAGACAGTGTGTATGGCGTGTGGACGAACAGTTTGCTGATGTTAATGTTGTGAACAGAGTGCCCCATGGTGGGGTTATGGTATGGGCAAGAATAAGCTCTGGACAACGAACACAATTGCATTTTATCTATGGCAATTTGAATGCACAGAGATACAGTGACGAGATTCTGAGGCCCATTGTCGTGCCATTCATCCGCCGCCATCACCTCATGTTTCAGCATGATAATGCACTGCCTCATGTCGCAAGGATCTGTACACGACTCCTGGAAGCTGAAAATGTCCCAGTTACTCCATGACCTGCATACTCACCTGACATGTTACCCATTGAGCACGTTTGGGATGCTCTGGATCGACGTGTGCGGCAACATTCTACAGGCCACAATAAACAGCTTGATCAACTCTATGTGAAGAAGATGTGTCACGCTGCATGAGGCAAATGGTGGTCCACGCCCCTACCTTTCTTTAAGATACCTGTGAATAACAGATGCATATCTGTTTTCCCAGTCATGTGAAATTCATAGATTGGGGCCTAATGCATTTATTTCAATTGAAGGATTTCCTTATATGAACTGTAACTCAGTTAAATCTTTGAAATTGTTGCATGTTGCGTATATATTTTTGTTCAGTGTGAATTGGCACACTGAGCAGTTGTCACACATCAGAAGGCAGAATGCCTGCAGATAGGAATGGATTATTGCAGGTATGTGCGTGTGTGTGTGTCTGCGTACGTGCCATGTGTGTCCCCATGTGTGACAGGATTGAGCCGGGCTTGCATCATCCCTCCACACAGAGAGAGAGAATGTTTATGGGAGCGAGGCGCTACGGGAGAAACATCCTGTGTAGACTGGGATGATGATGCGTTGACAGTACGGCAGCACAGTGGAGATCAAGGTAGTTTGGAATCACCGTCTGTCCGCTTCCACACAGCCAGGCATCCATCCAGCTAACAAGGCTTCCAGCAAACAGGGACAAGGCTATCCTATATCCCGACACTTGGGGAGGTAGAATCATTTTTTCTTCAAGCTCGACTAGGGTTGCACATCTTGGGGAATATTCAGGAGGTGGAAACTTTGTGGGAATTAATGGGAACATATGCAAATGAATGTAGATGTTTTTCTGCATTGGATATATTTACCATATCATATGAAGACAGAAACATAAACCTTTAACCTTATCATAAGTAGACATAATTGCAAATGATTAAATTCTTCCAATATACATAAAAAACACAATTTAGTTATGAATTTAACTTTAATTAAATGAGTTGACTCTTCACATGGGATGACTTCACTGAACAACAAAAGAAAGGGAATATTGAAATATCCCAATGATCCAGCGCATCTCCCAAAAACATTTTCAACAAACATCTGTAAAATGATAGTCTCGAAACAAAAGCTTTGGTTGTCTTCCTCTCAGGCTTCGATGTCTTCTCCCTGGACCTCCTCTTGAACATCAGACTCTGAGGCCTCATCTTCACTTTCACTTTCCAACCTCGTCAGGCTCAAAAAGCTTAAAATTTGCCCGGATGGCTACCCATTTCCAACCCTTGTATTGGTCAGCCAGTTGCGTGCTTTGGTGTGTGTTCCCAAACAAGGACCAGTTGTATTCTGAGGTGGCTGATGTTGGTGGGATTTGGAGGATGATGGAGGCAACAGGGGAAAGAGCCTCAGATCCACAAAGACCCTTCCACCAGGTGGTTGATGAGATATGTTGGCACGACTGCCATATTGCTCTCCATCCCAAAGCCCTTGCTTGGAAGTGTACTTCCCCAGGCTTCAGGCAGAAGTCTTCACACTTTTTGATGTATTTTAGAACTGCAGTTTCCTCTGCTTGGAGCAACAGTGAAGTGGGCAGGGCAGTACGGATTTATTTTCTTACATCTGCAAGCAGAGTCTGAACATCAGACAGGATGACATTGTCTCCCTCAATCCGTGCAATGGCTACTGCTATAGGTTTCAGGCTGCTTACCACTCTCTCCCAAAATACATCATCCAGGAGGATCCTCTTGATGGGGCTGTCTATATCAGCAGACTGTGAGATGGCCATTTCTTGGAGAGACACTCCCCCCCCAGGAGACTGTCAAACATGATGACAACACCACCCCAACGGGTGTTGCCGGGCAGCTTCAATGTGGTGCTCTTATTCTTCTCACTTTGCTTGGTGAGGTAGATTCCTGCTATAACTTGATGACCCTTCACATACCTAACCATTTCCTTGGCTCTCTTGTAGAGTGTATCCATTGTTTTCAGTGACATGATGTCCTTGAGGAGCAGATTCAATGCATGAGCAGCACAGCCAATAGGTGTGATGTGAGGATAGGACTCCTCCACTTCAGACCAAGCAGCCTTCATGTTCACAGCATTGTCTGTCACCAGTGCAAATACCTTCTGTGGTCCTAGGTCATTGATGACTGCCTTAAGCTCATCTGCAATGTAGAGACCGGTGTGTCTGTTGTCCCTTGTGTCTGTGCTCTTGTAGATTACTGGTTGAGGGGTGGAGATGATGTAGTTAATTATTCCTTGCCCACGAACATTCGACCACCCATCAGAGATGATTGCAATACAGTCTGCTTTCTCTATGATTTGCTTGACCTTCACTTGAACTCTGTTGAACTCTGCATCCAGCAAATGAGTAGATAAAGCATGTCTGGTTGGAGGAGTGTATGCTGGGCGAAGAACATTCAGAAATGTCTTCCAATACACATAGCTTATGAGCATCAGAGGTGAACCAGTTGCATACACAGCTCGAGCAAGACATTCATCAGCATTTCTATGACTACGTTCCTCCATTGAGTCAAAAAACTTCTGATTCCAGGAGGACCATGAGCTGTTGCTATCGATAAGGTGTCTGATTCATAATTTTCACCTTGAATAGAAGTAAAGGGACTTTTGTCAGAGGTTGCTTGTTGTGATCGCTGAGGGAACTTTACGCACTTGACATATGATTTGGCCCAGTATCTGCAAATGTACACAGCTTTTCCTTCTACATTAGCTGCAGTGAAATGTCTCCATACATCAGATAGTGCCCGTGGCATTTTCCTGTAAAGATAAGAAACAAATAAGTTTAAAAAAATAAAAAATACAATTCCATGAATTAACTCTCCTCACTTAGCAGGCTCAAGGAAACTAAAACCCACATGGTAGCAAAATAACTCATTAGAAATAAATGGTTAACAAGTTAGAAATGATTTAAACACACTTTGCTGTAGGCTACTATTTACTAGTTAACAAAAAAAATGTCATATGAAATATATTCACCCCACCCAGTATTGTAATCAAAACTTACCAGAAAGTATATAGTCCTTGGCTCAGACAGTGTAGTAGTGTGGTCTCAATAGCATCTCGTTAGTGTGCAAGATCTTGAGAATCAGCTGTTCATGTGATAGAAGAGTTCACTGCACATGTGATGTAAGAATGCACTGTGCCTGCAGAGGGTTGCAATTCCATTGAATTGGGGAACGTTTAACCAAAATATGCCACAAGACCTAGAACTGTCTTAAGTGTATCCCACAAAAAAAGGTCCACTGTTATAAGCTAAGTTTTTTGATGAATTTAAGCTAAATTCCCCAAATTCCAGGGCTTAACTTCCCATGAAACATTTCCAGAAGAATTCCGGGAAATTTACCGGAAAGTTTCCGACCCTTTGCAACCCTAAACTTGACCCACTTAACTATAGCCTGGTTCCAAATCTGTTGTGCGTTTGGCTTTACAATGACCATACGTGAGTTGGCAAGACAACAAACAGATCTGGGACATTCAGGCTACCATTAAACATGGTAAGTAGCGCTGCACTACAATTGTTTTTTAACCATATATTGTGATTTTACCAGCGATTTATATTAAAACACTTAGATGAACTGTTGTAATCATATACATAAAATGTGTATTCTGATTCTATGGTTGGTGTTGTTTGGCATGATAACTAATGACAGCCAGGTACAGTAGAAGTTGTTGTGACGGGGTAGGAACCAAAGTGTCCCAGGGGACCCTTACTACATCTGAATGTTGCATTCATGGCATTTTAAAAAATTGCAGCCCCGTGCAATATAGATATGGCACATGTCTATATTGCAATTTAAATGAATTGTGCCACCCTAATGGTAAGCATCATTTAATTTCACTATTAGCCTACAAATCATTAATTTATGTAAGAGATTGAGTACATAGGAGCCTATCAGACCCCAATGATGTTGGCGAGTCCCACATTTCAGATTTCACCCAAGCCATTTGAGGACATGTGGAAACCTCGGTGTCTCTGAGAAAACAGTAATTTAATCCTAAACAGATCTCTGAGGCAGCTGTGGGAAGATTAGCATTGACAAACCACAGTGTGTGTAGCCTGTTGGCATGAGAGCAACAGTTAGGAGGATCGTTGGGTAAAAATAGAATGGGAGTGAAGGGGCCTAGGGGTTAGAGGTCATAGTATTGAGGAGAGACAGGAGAGTCCCAGTGGCTGTCAGAACTAGGGCTGGGTGATATTGGGATATGAGATTTTGGCCATGTAGGTCATTTCATATCCCGATAACAATACATATCACAATATAGCACATTTCCTGTAAATTCAATGAATAAATAGGCCTTTACATGTGGTAATTTTATATAAACTATTTCTTATTACACGTTGAATTATACTCAACAAATAAAAGGTACTTACTCAAGTTTGATTATTTCTCCTTTTATTTAGAACCTTTGTGCAAATGTTCAATTAAGCATTTAACAAAATATAAAATATGAATGTATAAAATCTAAAAAAGTTAAATAGAAAACAATTCAACTATAGTTGCAAACAAAATAAATATAGGCCTAAAAAGTAAATATATTTTTGGAGGCTTGCCTGTTTTGCATGTTATTTTGTCATTAATACGTGTCACATGTCAATTTGCATTTGGCACCTTGGGTCGAGTGTTAGCACCCACTCATGAAACCCCTGTTTCTCGACCGTGGAAATTGGGGCCATGTCTTTGCAGATATAAGTTGGAATGGCAGCTGTTATCTCCTATCTTTGTGATTCTTTGCCATATGGTGTGCACTACTTTTTTAGGTCTCATCCGTAGACATTCTCCATACTGTTTCACATGACTCTTGCGTAGGTGGTAAAAGGTTAGTGGTGTTTGGGCCTGTCGTCGGGACCGGCCTGCGGCATATTTTGCAGAGGACGGTTTTCTAGTCCGTGTCAGACTTTTCATACCAAAACCACGTCCATGCGACCGAAGTAGCCCCTCTTTTAGCTACGAGCTCCGTGTCTCCGTGCTCCATGTTTGTCTGTGATGCAAATCTACACAAAGTGTCGTCCAATTGACGAAAACTTTGCTGTAAAGTGTGATTTGCGACACAACGAAATAAACAATAGAGCATAATATGAAACGATAGACGTTTTGTTCTATAGTCACGCGATATATATTGTCATATCACCCAGCCCTAGACAGAACCATGTAGGCTAGTCAACAAAAAACACCCGAGTAAACCTTTTGGATGCTTAAAATATAATAATTCAAGCCAAAATAAACTAAACGGAGAACAAACATGTCCACGCTGACCCTGTTTGAAAAGAGAAATCATCCAAGTTGTACTGCCAGGGCTCCAAGTACAAAGAAGGATGTAAAAACAGCTAGTCAGTGGGTGCTTGGCCAAACCCCCCCCATCCCATCTCTTTCCTCTCCAAACCCTCCCCTCCTCCCCATCCTCCCCTTCTCGCTTTCCCTGAATGCCCCTAAGTGTTAGTCTTTGATCTGGAGGAGCTGCCCACAACTTGTGACGCACAGAGCGTTATTGGCTCTGTAGTACCTCATGCTCCCTGTAACGGTCCTTCCTCAGTCTAACTCTCCCCTCCGACACGGACGCAGGCAGAACTCATAAACACAGTACTCATAAACACACACAGTACTCATAAACATAGTGTCCGGAGGTTGAGGATGTTGGAAAACCGAAAGCAAGATGGCACAGCAGAGGTGTGGAGTGATGAGGATCGTAGGGAGGACTAACGCTACTCTTGTGGTGTGCTTTCTGGTGCCAGGTGACTGCCCGTAGCTTCACCCAAGCGGGTGCTTCATGTTGGTAATAGTGAAGGAGCAGCTAGCCTAGACCTACTCCGGAGTCCATGAACTGAAACGGATGAGCTCAAACTTCATCCGAGTCACACAGAGGGGAGGGGCAGCGAGACACCTTGATGACACAGACGTGCTTTGCTCGCTCCTCCCCCTTATGACCACTTCCCTCCGATGACCGCTCAAGCCATGAGCTTTCCTGACCCTCTCATGACCTTCCACCTCATGAATGATGTTGTTTTCCTAAACGGATTGTCTTTTGTTGTTGCTTTAAAGTGCTGTGAGATTATTTTAATGAATAGCACTTTAAAAAGTTTAATAAATAATGTATTATTATTATTATTATAATAAACAGCGCCTTGCACAGTCAATGATATTCACCCTCAGTGGCAGAGCTCTCTCTCTCCCTCCACACTGTGTGAATCTGACCCCAGTACCACCAGAATGTCATTAAAATAACTCTGTCAAAGCTGCTGCTGCAGATGCATTTTTATGACTAAAACAGGCCTGTTTTGGAAGCGTTTTTTTTGGTATTATGATCACATAATATTGATGTGGTTCTTGAGAGGTTCCATCTTTTCTCCAGGCATTGTAAATATTCTATGCAGATTGCAGAACTATGTTTCTGGAACACTCCGGACTTCACCTAGCCCGTGGTCTGAGTTGCCTGGTCTAAGGACGGCATTGGTACTAGAAGCAGGTAGAAGATGCTATACAAGGTATAAATATATGTTGGCCCATGAAAAGTGAACTAGCCAGTTAGAATTATTAATGCATCGTACTTGAGACAAACAAATTAATTCAAACAAAATCCTTCAAACCTTTTCTTGAAAGCCGACATTTTACCTCCGTGCTTATCGACTTCGTCCAAAGCGCCTTAAGTCGTCTTCTGCTCAGTTTAACAGGGACAGTACTACCGCTACCCTTCATGATGATAAAGTCCCACCATTACTACTCTCGGTTATGCAGATGACTGCAGTAGTCCACCACATTAAAACCAGGCTCCTGCAAGATAGGGGAGAGCAATAGGTGTGCTCCTTCCACACAAAATAGGAAAGCACACATATCATGAACATGTGCACACGTTGATTAAAAAGTGTCTCCTTAACTCGTCAACACTGAACACAAAGTGTGTGCTCTCTCTCTCTCTCTCTCTCAGCAGCATGTGCTTCCAGTGCTCCCTCTCTTCCCCTAAACCTCTAGGCCGTCTGGTTGCAGTTAGCGCTCACAAAAATGACCCGCTACAGTAGCGGCTAGCTGAGCACCTGTCAAAACAACTGGGCCTCCTCCTGATGGCTTTGACTACAGGCTCTCATTCATTCCTTCTCTACTGTACAGTCGAGCAATTCACTCACCTGGGACATGGACCTAGTTCCAATTCTAAGCCACAGACCTTGAATGGCCCACTCCTCGGGGAAAAAGGAGAACTCGTACGCACCCGTTGGCCCCTGCTTTAAAGGGGATATGTATTCTGTCCTTGCATGTACACCGATAAGCTAGTGGTCGGTACTCCTTTTAATGTCAGCGTATTTCCCTACGACTCAATGCATCTGCATGTTTAATCCACACTTGACACCATTAAAAGTAGATCAGACCCCGGCCAGATCATTAATGTACCTACAGACAGTTGAGATTGCAGATGGTGACTACCAGGGAGACGCATGGCCGCGGGCAGCCAGGGACACAATGAAACACTCCAGAGCGTTCACTTGTTGTGAACATACATCCGTTTACAAGGACCGGGGGAGCCGGGGCCCGTCGGCAGGCAATCATTAGCCTGAGAGAGACTGGCACGGATACAGCAGTATTCTTCTCAGGCCCATCACAATAAATCCCTAGCCTAGCCCTGAGCGAAAAGACAAGAGACGGGCTGTTGTGCAAGAAAACAAGCATCTCCCGTGAGATTATACAGCAGGCCTGTGTGTGCGCTGTCAGCAGATCCAGAGCTTCACACAACATCTTTTAAAATGCAGCTGTTCTCCCAAAACATGACAGAACACCCAAGTGGCAGAAGCTGGGCCAATTGTAACTGTTCCCAGAAGCTAGGCCAATTCTAACTGTTCCCAGAAGCTGGGCCAATTCTAACTGTTCCCAGAAGCTGGGCCAATTCTAACTGTTCCCAGGAGCTGGGCCAATTGTAACTGTTCCCAGAAGCTGGGCCAATTGTAACTGTTCCCAGAAGCTGGGCCAATTCTAACTGTTCCCAGAAGCTGGGCCAATTCTAACTGTTCCCAGAAGCTGGGCCAATTCTAACTGTTCCCAGAAGCTGGGCCAATTCTAACTGTTCCCAGAAGCTGGGCCAATTCTAACTGTTCCCAGGAGCTGGGCCAATTGTAACTGTTCCCAGAAGCTGGGCCAATTGTAACTGTTCCCAGAAGCTGGGCCAATTCTAACTGTTCCCAGAAGCTGGGCCAATTCTAACTGTTCCCAGAAGCTGGGCCAATTCTAACTGTTCTCTCCTTATCTTGTGATTCTGCAACAGATCTGAATCTCATTAGAATGCTATTATGCTATTAGCTCCATTTGAGCAATTGCTGATTGTTAATTGGTATTCATTGGTTTAATCTTGCAATCCAACTACTATGCAGAAACAGACAGACAGAAGACACATACAGTCTTTCTACACCCATAGAATGGGGCTCCCGAGAGGCGCAGCGGTCCAAGGCACTGCATTCTCAGTGCAAGAGGCGTCACTACAGGTTCGAACCCAGGCTGAATCACATCCGGTCGTGATTGGGAGTCCCAAAAGGCGGCGCACAATTGGCCCAGCGTCGTCCGGTTTTGGTCGGAGTAGGCCGTCATTGTAAATAAGAATTTGCTCTTAACTGACCTACCTAGTTAAATAAGGTTTATATTTAAAAAATGTAAGAGAACATTCCAGCATTACTTTTCTCATTACTTAATATAGGAGAAAGAGAGAGGTTTTTCTGAACTACCAGGTTCATTCCCCAATCTCATTAAAGGATAGAGCTCAAAATGTAGGCCTCTGCTCTGCCCCCTCTCAGATTCAGCATTACCTCCTCCTTCCTTTTCAATTACTGTAGATTCTGCCCCAGAGAGTGAGCCATGTTTATCCTGGCCAAGGATGTCATTTTGGATTTCTTTTAAAATGACAAGTTTTTGGTCATTTTTCCCTCTCTGTCTTTTTCTCTCTGCCTCTTTCTAACACTCTCCCACACACAATGTCTGTTCTGGAAGAGGTTGTGTCGTCCAAGTGAATAAGAGCCCATTTGTTGCCTGCAACTTGGAAAAGCCATATTCTTGACAAAAAAAGTAGCCTGTGTGAGATATCACTTTTAATCCAAGAAAATAGGCTACACAAGGCTAAACACTACAAACTTGTGACTCGGTTTCTGTCTGTCCAGTTTGCTCGGTGTTCCTAATATGACTCGTGTCACACTGTCGCCCAAGAGCCATAGAGGGAGGTTATGGGGAGATGAAGAGGTAGTCCTACTCTGTGCCGTTAGCAAGACAAGTCACAGCTGTAACCTTCTGTTCTGCAAGAATTTACAATGATGTTTGTCCCCTCAAGCTAACATCTCACTGCTCAATATCACACCACACTACACATCATACAACCCCGCACATCACACAACCCCGCACAATATAAACGTATTTCCCAATGTTTCTCCTCACTAGTCGAACAATAGGTCCAGGCTGATGTGGAATGTTCCAGAAACAGGGAGAGAGAATAGAGAGAGAGTACAGATAATTGGAGGCAGAAGAGGCAGCCTGACAAAGGGAGCAGAATTAAGTGATATACAAGCCGGAGGACACACAACTAACACACGTTAGCTACTTATTACAGAGAGGAACGTAAACAGTGATAATTAAATTAGCCCATCGGCTGACAGGGCCAGGGGAATTCTCAACAGTTAAACAGTTGCTCTCAGCTTATAAAAGTCAATTAAACTCAAGATAATCCATTCCAATTACTCTGATTTTATTTTTTAAAATCTTTCTATTTTCATTTATGATATTTTAAGCATAGCCTAATACATTCAGGAGTTTTGTAGTAGCCAATCTTAAGCGAAATCAGGAGTTTTCATCAAAGAGATCACACGGTCATTGATTATTAGTCAAAGAGGACAATATTTGCATTAGCATAGTGCTAGTGGTTTAGGCTCCTTCGGTAGTCCGTATGGACCAGGGAGCTGCTGCTACTGCTGCTGAGTGGGAGGCAGTGGGAGGAGTATACACATCGCAGCCCTCACGGTACCCACACAGTGACGGCCCGGTTTGTACATCTGCATCAGAGGGTAAGAGTGCAGGAAGAGTCACGGCACAGAGAGAGTGAGAGAGAGGGGGGGGAGCTGGTCCAGCTACATCTGTTGATCTGGCCTTGGCCCACAGTGGGGGAGGAACGAGTGTGTGTGTCTGTGTGGCTGCCAACTTACCATCTAGGTTCTAATCATCCGACTAGGCTCTCTGACACCACAGCACGGTCACAGGTGAGGAGAGAAGGACTACTCTCCTGAATTCTGAAATAGACGACGGAGCTCAACGCCCCACTAACGGTGGACTGACTGGCACACGCACGCACACCCTCCTACGCTCACACCGTGTGAGCAAGGAACGGTGTCATCTTCGGCCATCCTTTTGCCTGCCCGCTTGGATATTTTGGAGCAGCCAAATATCCCTGCTATGCACAACTTGCTCTAGACATATGCTTTATCTGATCTAGGGCCTATCGTGATTTAACTGCTGACTGATCGTCAAGCCCCGTTAGAGCGATAAGACAACCACAACCACAGGCATCCACTGGGCCTTTCAGTGTTGTCAGTTACACAGTCAAGGGTGACAGGTTCCCGAACTAAAAGACATGAAACAATGAATCCTTGGTAATTCTGTTGGACGTGCAACAGCATAGATGAATGATGGATGGGTGAGAGAGAGAGAGAGAGAGAGAGAGAGAGAGAGAGAGAGATGGAAGGAGAGAGAAAGGAGAGCGCAAGAGAAAAAAGACGAGAGCGAGGGAAAGAGAGAAAGCTTTTAAAAAGCCTTATCAGAGCGAGGATGCACACGGTAATTGCGTTCCACTTGATTTGCTCAGAGGGGCCTGGTGACACCCACACCTCAGAGTGAACCCATCCCGTGGACTAGCTAGCTGCCTGCTGCGTTAAAGAGAGAATAAAACCTGTCTTTATGCTAATCTCCGCTATCGGTCTCTGCCAAGCAGACTGGAGAGCTGAGGGTTTCAAATGAGACCACATTCAATCAACACATAGTCCATATTTAGACTGGGCCTTTCGCTCTCGTGTGATCTCCAGCTTCCTCAACAGGTCTAGCAGAGAGCGATGATGAGATAGCGAAGCCACCAGAAATGGAAAGTTGTGGGATCCATCATGTTCACAGAACGGCTCTTTCCAACAGACAAGAACTGATGACATCGGCTACCGCTCAGACATGGAGATGAAATATGCATGATAGCATGACTGAACAGGCCTATCACATCAGATCAGCAGTCTGGAGAGAATGGGAAGGAAGAGGGACGAGATCCATGACCTAAACAGGAAGGAGGAGGGGTCAAAGGTTACCACAACAGCTGGAGACTGTGCCTTAGGGAGCCTCAGGGGCCAAGAAATGTCCCTCGCTCTCCCATAGTATAGTCACGATACAGAAAGTACAGGCTCCCTAGGCCTCTCTGGAGACTATCACTGGCTATTGGAGCAGCAACGACACCTGGACATGCATATTAATATCATATTACCATAGGCCTACATGCTAACTAAACCATACGGTTCACGGAAGAGGCCTGGGAACCTGTACTTCCTGTTTCGTGACTGGGTCCATACATGTTAAAAAGAAGAGATAGAACGAGGATCGGAACCGGAAGGAAGAGCTCCACCGTCTCGCTTTGCAAGTCTATTGACCAAATGTCCCCTCCACTTTCAGAATTCACCTTTGAAATCGTGATTTGTCCAAAGCACCGGAAGTAATACTGCTCGTTACCTCACACATCCGGTTGTATCATGACAGATGTACGGTACCATTTATGTTTACGTAGTCTGTCCACAAGAGATTATGAGAGCAATTAAGGCAGGTGTATGACAAAATGTCTGACTACCCCTTCTGTCTCAGCAAGGGTTAGAATGGGGTTGGAAACTTTCCAGTAAATTTCCTGAATTTTTAAGCCAGTGAATTTTGGGATTTTTCCTAAATTCAACAAAAAAAGTTGGCTTATAATAGTGAACCTTATTTGTTTGATACACATAAGACAATTCTAGGTATTGTGGCATATTTTGGTTATACTATCCCCAAGTCAATGAAAATGCAACCCTCTGCATGCACAGTGCAGTCTTCCATCACATGTGCAGCTGATTCTCAAGATCTTGCACACTAACGAGATGCTATTGAGACCACACTACTACACAGTCTGAGCCAAGGACTACATGCTTTCTGGTAAGTTTTGATTACAATACTGGGTGGGGTGAATATATTTTATACGACATATTAGATTTTTTATTAACTAGTAAACAGTAACCTTTGGCAAAGTGTGTTTAAATAATTTCTAACTTGTTAACCATTTCTGCTAGTTAGTTTTTTCTACCATGTGGGTTTTAGCTTCCTTGAGCCTGCTAATTGAGGATCGTTAAGTTACCTGTTCCCATTCACGTTTCATTTAAAAACATTTATCTTACAAATTAGTTGTTTAATCTAACTGCTTAACTATTTATCAGTACATGGAATTGTATTTGGATTTTATTTTTTACTAATCTTCACAGGAAAATGCCACGGGCACTACCTGATGTGTGGAGACATTTCACTGCAGCTAATGTAGAAGGAAAAGCTGTGTACATTTGCAAATACTTCGCCAAATCATATGTGAAGAATGCAACAAAGATGCAGAATCATCTGGCCAAGTGCATAAAGTTCCCTCAGCGCTCACAACAAGCAGCCTTTGACAAAAGTCCCTTTACTTCTATTTGAGGTGAAAATGATGAATCAGACACCTTATCGATAGCAACAGCTCATGGTCCTCCTGGAATCAGAAGTTTTTTTGACTCAATGGAACGTAGTCAGAGAAATGCTGATGAATGTCTTGCTCGAGCAGTGTATGCAACTGGTTCACCTCTGATGCTCACAGGCAAAGTGTATCGGAAGACATTTCTGAATGTTCTTCGCCCAGCAAACACTCTTCCAACCAGACATGCTTTATCTACTCATTTTCTGGATGCAGAGTTCAACAGAGTTCAAGTGAAGGTCAAGCAAATCATAGAGAAAGCAGACTGTATTGCAATCATCTCTGATGGGTGGTCGAATGTTCGTGGGCAAGGAATAATTAACTACATCATCTCCGCCCCTCAACCAGTAATCTACAAGAGCACAGACACAAGGGACAACAGAAACACCGGTCTCTACATTGCAGATGAGCTGAAGGCAGTCATCAATGACCTAGGACCACAGAAGGTATTTGCACTGGTGACAGACAATGCTGCAAACATGAAGGCTGCTTGGTCTAAAGTGGAGGAGTCCTACCCTCACATCACACACATTAGCTATGCTACATTGCATCTGCTCCTCAAGGACATCATGGCACTGAAAACAATGGATACACTCTACAAGAGAGCCAAGGAAATGGTTAGGTATATAACGGGGCATCAAGTTATAGCAGCAATCTACCTCACCAAGCAAAGTGAGAAGAATAAGAGCCCAGAAACACCTGTTGGGGTGGTGTTGTCATCATGTTTGACAGTCTCTCCAAGATATGGCAATATCACAGTCTGCTGATATGGACAGCCCCATCAAGAGGATCCTCCTGGATGATGTATTTTGGGAGAGAGTGGTAAGCAGCCTGAAACCTATAGCAGTAGCCATTGCACGGATTGAGGGAGACAATGCCATCCTGTCTGATGTTCAGACTCTGCTTGCAGATGTAAGAAAATAAATCCGTACTGCCCTGCCCACTTCACTGTTGCTCCAAGCAGAGGAAACTGCAGTTCTGAAATACATCAAAAAGCATGACAACTTCTGCCTGAAGCCTGGGGAAGTACACTTCCAAGCAAGGGCTTTGGGATGGAGAGCAATATGGCAGTCATGCCAACATATCTCATCAGCCACCTGGTGGAAGGGTCTTTGTGGATCTGAGGCTCTTTCCCCTGTTGCCTCCATCATCCTCCAAATCCCACCAACATCAGCCACCTCAGAATGCAACTGGTCCTTGTTTAGGAACACACACACCAAAGCACGCAGGCTGACCAATACAAGGGTTGACAGATTGGTGGCCTTCCAGGCAAATGTGAGGATTTTTGAGCCTGACAACGAACCATCCTCTACAAGGTTGGAAAATGACAGTGAAGATGAGTCCTCAGAGTCTGATGTTCAAGAGGTGGAGATTGAGGAGGTCCAGGGAGAAGACATGGAAGCCTGAGAGGAAGACAACCAAAGCTTTAGTTTCTAGACTATCATTTCACAGATGTTTGTTGAAAACATTTTTGGGAGATGCAATGGATCATTGGATCATTCAATATTCCCTTTCTTTTGTTGTTCAGTGAAATCATCCCATGTGAAGAGTCAACTCATTTATTTAAAGTTCAATTCGTAACTAAATACTTTTTTAAATTTAAATTGGAAGGATTTAATCATTTGCAATTATGTCTACTTATGATAAGGTAAAAGGTTTATGTTTCTGTCTCCATATGATATGGTGACTATATCCAATGCAAAAAAAACATCTACATTTAAATGGTATTAATATTAATTTGCATATATTTCAGTTAATTCCCATATATTCCCGTTAATTCCCACGGGAAGTTCCCACCTTTGAATATTCCCCAAAATGTGCAACCCTAGTGTCAGCTACACCCTCCACTTCACCTCGTCATCCTAAATGTCCTAAACTGCCCCTTCAGTCTCCACTTTCCTCAAATTGGATTTCCAGTGTAGTCTCTGGCTCCAGATCATGGTCTGCATACTGAGAGCTTTAGAAGGACCTTTAGGCAGTGTGACAATGTTCACGTCTACTGTTGGAGCACATACTTTTAGTCTTATTGGATCTATAACACGTTTTATTTCCCCAGTGAGGAGAGAGCAAGACAGAACACTGCAACAGTCTGGTTCACCCCAAGGCTCTCATTCAGTAGCGAGGAGAGAGTCTAGGCCTGATATTCAGAAACAATGTTTCTTTGCACTCACTGTCTGGTGGGGGAAAGGGTTTGCAGGAAGCAGATACAAAGAGCAGAGAAAGTAGCCTCATTCAAAGAAAACCCATCTTTATTCTATGAAAAGAAGAACATGAAGACTGAACGGCAAAGCGGACAAAACAACTCAGGGCCTGCCCAGAAAGTGCAAGGGAGCAAGATCCTGCCCTTCTGAATTGAAGAGCCTGCCCTTCTTAGAAACCAGTGGGAAAAGACATATTGACCCGTCAACAACAGCAAGCTCTCTTACATAAACCAATCCTTTCCAATATTTTTTTTTTTTTTACATAACCAACCTTTCGGAACCACTTCTCTGTTCAAATGTGGTCCCGACTCCTGTTCAGCCTGTCCACGGCTTGTGCCGTATCCCTCCCTGCTAGCTGGTACAAATAGCACTGTAACATGCTCCTGTTGGGAAAGAGCTGCTCGGAATGGAGGTTTGAGTGGATAGATAGTGGAGAGAGTGAGAGAGAGATAGGGAAAGAGGGTAAGAGGAGAGAGAGGGAAAGGGAGAGAGAGAGACAGCTCTAGAACATTCTAGAGAGAATAATCACTCCACAGTTAGACTCAGAGGCAGGCTCTGCCTCACCCTACCCTGCTGCCTCTGTTGACAGTGAGGCATGGTGGCACACAAACAGAAACATAACTAAGTATTCAGTTATAGCCTCCAACAGTAGACCAAAATGTAATCTTGATGTCTGTCCGATTTAGCTTCTTCCATGGCCAAAATAACACAGTTGTATTATTGTTCTATCACACTGTTTACACGGAACCCAAACCGGCTGCGTGCGTGCGCATACATTTATTTTGTCCCCCTACACCAAACGCGATCATGACACGCAGGTTAAAATATCAAAACAAACTCAAAACCAATTACATTAATTTGGGGACAGGTTGAAAAGCATGAAACATGTAGCTTGCACTTGCTAGCTAATTTTGTCCTATTTAGCTAGCTTGCTGTTGCTAGCTAATTTGTCCTGGGATAAACATTGAGTTGTTATTTTACCTGAAATGCACAAGGTCCTCTACTCCAACAGTTAATCCACACATAATTAGGTCAACTGAATCGTTTCTAGTCATCTCTCCTCCTTCCAGGCTTTTTCATCTTTGAACTTATATGGTGATTGGCATCTACACTTTCATAGTGTTACCACGACAACCAGCAAAACATTTAATCTTTCAATTACCCACGTGGGTAAAACCAATGAGGAGATGGCACGTGGGTACCTGCTTCTATAAACCAATGAGGAGATGGAAGAGGCAGGACTTGCAGGGCGATCTGCGTCAGAAATAGGAATGACTTCTATTTTAGCCCTTGGCATCGCAGACGCTCGTTGGCGCGAGCGAGTGTGGGTGCAATAATTGAACAACATAGATTCCTAAATGTATTTTGCAATGCTCGCGCACGCGACGCGAGCGGTGTAGTCAGGTTATTAGTGTCATGAGCACAGTAGGCTATTAGAGCCATCAGGTAACATACCTACAGAACAATGTCCCCAGTTTAATTTTCACAGCAAGCATCCCATCTGCTGAACACTGGATGACCAGTTCCATGAGGCATTCTGACATTCCGGTAAAGGTCACATACTCATGACTCATCATGATTGAATGGATAGTTTATGAGGTCAGGCGCAGGTCACAACGTAGGCCTATTCTAATCGATGACAAGCCTTTTTCTCAGTCCATAGTCACAAAACAACCATCTAAAAGTAGTGTGTGCTGTCAGGTGCTGCATCTGAAAAGTGAATTTGCCATCCCCGTGGTTCAAACTTCGGACGAGCATTGAGACAGTAATCGAAAGATTGCTGGTTTGAATCCCAGAGCCGACTAGGTAAAACAAAACAAAGATTCAATGTGCCCTTGAGCAAGGCACTTAACCCTAATTGCTTCTGTAAGTCTCTCTGGTTAAGATTGTCTGCTAGATAATTAAAACGTCAAATGTAAGGGTAGTCCTATTCTACTTGTTGGGGCCGCGGTCAATGACTGCAAAATCTCTGAATAACTTTGAGCAAAAGGGCTTTTAAGTGGCGATAAAAGTAATTACGATGCATGATATTAGTGTATTAGCCTAAACCTGAGTTGGCGGCTGCTATGAAGGGTAGCTAGCAAGATTATGCTTTTCAGATCCTTTAAACTCATTCAAAATGGCACAGCAGTGGAATCTAACATCCCATCTCCACAGCAGTTAGCCTAAAACAAGCTCAGAAAGGGCTTGTTTTAAAAGACATTATGAAAGTCCACATGAATCTGTGCGATTCGCCACCATAGCAGGAAGCTGTGGATGCCTCGGCTGGACGGAGGTTGTTTTGGTGATGACCAGGACCTGTCTGACGTTTCCTGGAAGAAGAGGAATCCCTCATTTGACCGTACACAGCGGTCAGTTTGTAGTTAAAGCCCCTGTACTCTCTAGCATTCATCAAATGAACCTGAACTGAAAGAACTGGAGCTCGAAGCATCTCTGTTGCCAGCATACTGGGTTAGCAGAGACTGTGGCCGTCTGACTCTGACAGGCATCTTCAGGTTCTCATTGATCTCTCCCGTGATTGAAATTTGCATGTTTCAAACCCTGATTTACTTGAGGTAACAAAATAGATGTTGGGGAATTCGTCTTGGCCCCAATTCCTGAAAAACTCTATAGTCATTCTTCCAGGTACGAACTAAGATGTTGAGATTTGAAGTGAAGTGATAGTTGTGGAAATCTGGCATCCACTGCACATCCTGAGACTGTTGTGATAGCAACCGCCTCCAAAATGGTGTTCAAATCTGTCATACTGAGCTGAGGTGCTGAGAAAACAGAAACAGTAAGAAACTGTGAAATCTATATTCCAGAGGAAAAGTGGGACAAAGCAGGTAAAAAGACATACTCATGAAATATTAAAATATCTCACATTGGTGGAGTCGGCGGAGCCGTTACTATTCGCCTAGAGACAGAACAGAAGCAGATGCCGCACATCTCAGAGAATCACAGATGGGAAAATCATCCATTTCACAAACATACCGGTGGAAGATAGAACAGAAGGAGAATTTTCAAATGACTTCTTATCCAAACACAACAACTGACATTTCCACCACCACATGAAAGGAGAGGAAACAGTGCAAGCTAGCAACAAGGTTCCCAGAGACACTGTAACCTACCCATGAGCCATCTTCTAGTGAAAATCTTTTATTAGCTCAGACCAATTAAGGAATAATGCTTCTGAGGTCAGCACATCTTAATGAGATCAACTGCCAAACGCGACAACTTTTGGGTAACTGTCAGATTTTGTTAGACATCTCTACAGGGGATGTTTCTCCTTCTCTCCCTTCGCCTTTCTCCCTCTCAATCTCTCTCCCTCCCAGTTTCACTTTGTCCCATTTAGCATCGACAGCCAGAGTCACAAGTGACAAAGGTGCTCTGTGACAATGATTATGATCTGGTGACACCAGGCTCTGCTTCACTGATAGAATTGCTCTTTGACCTCGGGAGTATAAAATTCCTACTCTTGACAGAACCTCTCTGACGCGCACACTCAACACAACAGACAAATGTCTCGGCATTATACTGTGCTCCTGTTGCAGTTCACATTACCACGGTAGAATAATCTCACTGTCATCCAGCCTGTTGTGAGGCCTGCTCTAGTCTAGGTCAACACAAAGAAGTGTACAAACTGGAAACTGCATGGGGTGTGTATATATTAGCTGCATACGGCTTACTTAGTCATACACACTAGTCTACGTTGTTAGGCTACATAACATCCTCTTTCACGTTGACTATGATTCACTGGAGAGTCAATGTTGTAGATTCCCCTTTTCTCTTGGAATCTGCTCCCCTTGAAAAAGGAACAACCATTTCTTGTATGTTGAAAGGTTCCCTCTCCTGTTCTGTTTGTCCCCTCTGGATGAGTCTCTGTCTTGGCAAACCTGAACACGCAACGCTGTGGCCCTGTGGGACGCGGGAATGACATCATTATGTAGCCGGCGCATGAAACAGAGGTACTATGATGTGTCAGAGTTCGGTAATGACTACCAATCCCAGAGCTCTGGGGTGGAGGAACACTGTCTGTCTTCAGGCTTAAACAGGGCAGACCAAAGATGCAGATGCAAACGCGTACACACACACACGCTGCAATTATCTTATTTAAGCTACAGACGCCTTCACAATCCAAAAAGTGGCCTCCCCTTGACAGCCCTTTGGTCTGCCTACGCACTACAGCCCATGGATTTCTTGACTGGCTTTGACCAGAAGCCAAGGTAATCCCAACGTCTGCCTTTTTGACATCTGTCTACAAGCAGAAACTCCCCGGTAGGACCCTTTCACACGATAAGAAACAGCAACAGTGGTGAGGATTTCTTCCCCAGCACAATGTTCTCTTCCGGCAAGCAGCCCTCGAGATCACAAGCATCCCAAGGCTTTAGGCCTATGTTTCAAACCCAGTTGTATTCACGTACACCAACACATGCACCGTCTATGCTTGCCCGCTTCAACTCCAAAATGGAGAATGCTCAAATAGCACCTTCACTCGAGAGGCGAGACTCCAACTCTAGCCCTGATACTGGAAATATTCCTGGCTACTGGAACTGTGTCAAAAACTCACTCGGTAAAGTATCCTCGTAACAAATTAGCAACACTACTCCTCGCCAACTAGTGTCATGTTTTACAGCTACCCTAAAAGTTAACGCACTACCAAGTTCCCACAGACAGAATCAAAGACTGGTTCAAATGGTGTTCTGAAAGATAGTAGAGAGATACAGGAAGTTGAACTCCTTCCTCTAGTAAGAAGTGCTAGAGAATATCGTTGTAGGGCAGCCCCCGCAGTGACTCTTCTTATTAACACTCTATGCAAAAAGCTATTATCATCTTCTCAGGAATTCAGCCTCCTCTGTGTTGATCTCACCAACTCCCATTGTCACACCTCTGAGAAGCTGAGTTTCTGCTGGTATTACATCATGTAGGTCTGATATCTGATTGGAGGTTAACTTCACAGTAATGCAATTTGTCAACAACTCCGATGTTATAAAAGGTCTTAGATTCATTGTCTCCTTCTCTTTTCTGTTCCTGACCTGCTGTGGCGAGATTCAGTGTCTTGTAATGCTTTGTAACTTAAGCTTTATGCCATATATAATGTATTGTTCACTTTTACAAAGTAATTAAATACACTTAGAAAAGCATAATACATGCACATGGTCTACATAGCACCTTGCATATTGCTAAATAATCTTTATGGAGTCAGATATACTTTTTAATAGATTCATTGCATGTGAGGTACATACACAATATAGTGTATGCACGCATATCAAATATTACCACACTACATTCTCCAAGGTGAAGGACAAGTGGAGAGGGAGGAACGAGATACAATATAAAGACCAGGCGAAGTGACATAAGGTCTGGTAACTAGTGTTATACTGCAAGCCACGTATATGAACCCCTTTGCAATGGAGAAAAGAGAGTGGTGAGTGGCGCCACACAGAAGTATCCTACTGCTGCCAGGGGCACTAGCAGTTCCGCATCCAAATCGGCTAGACATATGCTCCCAACGTGAGGGTCCGGGAAGTGCGTCAGCCCTCACTACCAAACAGAGCGGATCATTGTGCCTCCCCTGCCCATGCCTCCTCATGTTCAGAGGTTACAGCATGCTACTGGGATAATCTTTCATGTGACGAAAGAAACCATGTTTGAGTGCACTAGGGTAATCAAATGCCCTGTGCATAATCTAGACTACCATTGGGTTCGTTCTGGGTCATACTGACCAGGATGTGGCTCAGCCCGATTTTTTTCTTGGATTCACTGGTTGCATCCCAAATGGCACCCTATTCCCTATATAGTGCAGACGTTGAGCATTAAGGTTATGTTTACAGATCTGTCTCAGTAACCGCTGGCACGGGAGTTTGCTTTTATGTGCTGGATAACATTTACCTCGTGTAAAAGGAAAGTCAAAGTTTCCTCCAATACTTTAAAGTACCATTACCCAAACTCATTCTTGTTCATGGCATCGATGATTCACTGCACAGCGATTAAATATTAAAAGGCTACTTTTTCCACGTCGACCTCTAATAATAAAAAAAGACTTATTCCAGACATCCATCAACATCCCTCTCCTTCTCGTTCTGCTTCACCCAACTGTTGGGGAAATGAAGCAGAGTAGACGGAGACCTTCTTATCGATAATGGCCTGCCTGATTGTGCTGTGAGCTGGCTTGGATTGGTCAAGGACTTTGCACTACACAAAATTTGCAAGCCAGTTGAGTGTAATTGCTTTGCTACAACTATGTAGCTAATGAAGTTCTAACAATATTTCTCTTGGGAGTTGGAACCAGTCTATTTTGTGAAACGTGCTGTCTGCTGTAGCCTGTTAAGTTGAGACATTGTGAACTAGCTGAACACTTAACTAGACAGAGTGCTAATATCACAGTCAAGAGGCAGCTAACGTCATTCGAGAGGCGTTTTACAGGCAATTACAACGCTCTGCAGAGAGACATTTCAAACCTGGAGCTTGGATATTATTTTTGGCCATGCAGGTTCACTTTGGGATAAAAACACATAACTCTGCAGTACTACAAAGGTTAAATTCATTCCCAGATTTCATTTTCACAATCTCCTTCGCCAGAGTCCGATGAACTAGTTGATATAATTTGTATGTCTCTGTGTCCAGTATGAAGGAAGTTAGACTTAGTGTCGCGAGCTATTGCTAACTAGCATTAGCACAATGACTGTAAGTCTATGGGTATTTTCCACTAGTTAGCAATTGTGCTAGCACTAGTTAGCAATTGTGCTAGCACTAGTTAGCAATTGTGCTAGCACTAGTTAGCAATTGTGCTAGCACTAGTTAGCAATTGTGCTAGCACTAGTTAGCAACTTCCTTCAAACCACACACAAAGACAAAAATGATTGACTCTGGGGAAGTACATGAAGGGCCCCATTTCCAAAATCCCAAAGTATCCATCTAAGAGTCATATCATTATTTATGTTTAAAAATACTATGATTGACCAAGTTTAACCATAATAATTACACGATTCCTCTAGCCTACATTCATTGGTCTGGATGCCAATGCATGTCATTCAATAACTAGTCAGTCTACATCCAAAGACTCATTCTCTCTATTTATAGTTTAGACTGCTATTTTGATTTGCTTTTAATAGCAGTGTGAGAACTGAAGCAGAACCGTTGGAATGCATTTGAGTCAAATTATGTTACCAGTGACATTTTGCACCACCCTATGTGGTACATAACTAATTCATGACTTATTGGACTTCAATTATCCATTGTAGCAGACAGATGAAAATAGTATGTCTGTGAAGGATATTACTATTCTTTAAGTTAGTCCTGCACAGGTAGAGGAAATAATGTGCAGTGAGAAAAACAGTGAATTTCTGGTTTCTCTAGCACAGGTGCAGAAGATTCCTTGGCTGCGTTTACACAGGGAGCCCTATTCTGATATTTTTTTCACTTAGCCTTTTGACCAATCAGATCAGATCTTGCCTGCATCTAGCTGATCTAGGGTGTAATCATTAGTCCAACAGTTGCAAACAAGAGTTTCTATTGGACAAATTCAGGTATGTTTATCCCCGTTTCATTCCATTTAAGAAATGTTTTTCAACAGAATCGTCGGAATGAATACACCCCTGATCACACGTAAACACAGTTCACTTTCATAGCAGCCACGGTGTATTCCCTCTCATCTATGTATTCACGTTGTATTCCTCTCACCTTTTCCCTTCCCTTGTGGACTTCAATACAGAACACATCAGCTGTATGTGACCAGGCGAAAAAACCTTTACAAGCCAAACCATATCATAACCTCTACACACAGCCTACATCGTTGTCACCATATTAGCTAAAGTAACGTCATAGTCAAGATACCTAACATGTTAGCAAACCCGCTACAATCATGAAGTAACATTACAGTGTAGTCAGTAAGCAGTTCAGGAAAACAGTTTAGTAATAAATGAGTAAAACCAAAAGCTGTTGGATAGTCATAGCCAGCTAGCTAACATAGTATCCCTCTGTTTGAGCCGGGTGTTTGAGTAGGCCAGGGGTGGGTAATTCTAATCCATGAGGGCCTGATTGTTGTCAGTTTTATCCCAGCCCCAGCTAACACACCGTACTCCAATAATCACCTAATCATGATCTTCATTTTAGAACGCAATTTGATTAATCAGCTGTGTTTGCTAGGGATGGAGAAAAAGTTTGACACCAATCAGGCCCACAAGGACTGGAGTTGCCTAAACTAGCTAGCTAGTTGCATTTATTTAGCTAAGTAAGTGAAAGTGAGAAAAAAATATATATATATATAGCTTTCCTTCATTTTTTTTACAAATTAATTTGTTCAAAACTGTTCACATTTTATGCACTGCAGTGCTAGATAGTTGTAGCTTATGATTTCATTCTCTGATCCGTTGATGGGTGATGATGGGTTGGAGGACATCCTCCGTAAGTTGTTATAATTACCGTGTAAGTCTTTGGAAGCGGGTGAGAATGAGCTGCCTAGGTTTTGTATTGAAGTCAATGTACCCAGAGGAGGACAGAAGCTAGCTGTCCTCCAGCTACACCATGGTGCTATCCTACAGAGTTGTTTTAAAAATATATATATATTTCACTAAGCATGTTGGTTAAGAACCAATTCTTATTTTCATTGCCGGCCTAGGAACAGTGGGTTAACCGCCTTGTTCAGGGGCAGAATGACAGATTTGTACCTTATCAGCACAGGGTTTCAATCTTGCAACCTTCCGGTTACTAGTCCACCACAAGGCCCCCTGCCGCCCCAGAGTGCTGTTGAGGCTACTGCAGACATTCATTTCAAAACAGTGTGTTTAATCAATTATTTGGTGACGTGACTATATTTACAATTTTATCTAAAAATGATCACTTTTAATGTTTTACTATTTCAATGAAATTCACTGGAGGAGGATGGTCCTTCCCTTCCTCCTCTGAGGAGCCTCCAGTGGTTTAGGTGTGGCCAAAGAAAATGTAGGCCTAAGATCTGAAGGTGTTCATTGCACGAAAAGGTTTGAGTCCCATCTTGCGTACACCTCTTGGGCTTGCAAGCCTACACCCTCTGACATAGAGAGAATAATGGTTGCATCTTCTTCATCGCCACAGTTTTTCAGGTTGTTACAGTTGAGCAAAAACAGGTACACCACACCTTATCATAGCCATCAAAAAACTATCACCTCACTATGAGAAAACAACAGAAACAGATAGGCAGAATGTATTATATTTTATATATTGGGTTTGTAAATCAACAACTACACAGGGCATGTATGAGCACGTTTTACAGAGAATACAAAAATAACGCTTATTGCAAATAGGCCTACATGTTGCTCACCAAGACTGTCTAACTACAGTATGTAAACAAATGTACCACGAAGGAAAATCGAAGCGGAGTGATTATTCAAGAGATATAATGTTAAAGTTTGAAACATAACAAATACAATGTTTCAAAGAATATTAGGAAAAGCGCAAACACCCATCTCTGTCGTAGCCTACCAAGCGGCAATGGGCTATTGTATTGTACTGCCATTGACAAAGCCACGGAGGAGACAGAAAACCGCATGGACAAACACAACAATACTATTCTACTTTCTCGGCGCCGAATCCACGAACATTATTCTGACTGCTGTATTTTAGCATCTAAAAAATAACAATCTGAATCCGCTCGTAACGGTGTCATTAACCAAAATCCACAAATGCCAGTTATTACCAACCGCACCTCCCGTCAAGCAAGCAACCATAACTTTGCGCTCAGTTCGTCAGCAGTGTTCTTACCTTGGTGGTTTCTCCAGTTGAATCTGATTATCAGCTCGGGAATTTGCAAAAGTAGTCTTCGATATTCACTTTCGAGGTCTAAAAGTTGACGTTTAAAAACCAATACGATTGGTTATCTTTTTTTCTTCTTTTTTTCAACTCGCTGGGTTGCTCGTCTCCTCCTCTACCTCCAGCTCAACCAACTGCCTTGAAATGTGACGTCACGCCTGCCAAAAGCAGTGGGTAGGCAGCACAGAGCACAACACAATTATTGTACATACATTACATCACATTTGCATTGTCTTGTATAATGTATATCCCCCTCAACAGAGCAATTCATGACTCTTTGTGACTGATTATCACACTTCACACAAACGATTATCGTCACGTGAATAATGACTATTTTCCTCCAGATGTGAGGGAGTAGCTGTACATAATGCCATCCACACACCACACAAACATCATGAATGCTACTGCTCAGTGCTCTAACTCTCTCTCTCCCTCAGCAGTGACCTGCTCTGTGAGGCTCCTCTGACTGAGTGCTGGCGTGTTTGTCAATGCCTGTCTGCCGTTGCTGTGGCCCCCCTGATGAGAGATGCAGTTAGACATATTGACTCGTGCTCAGCTTCCTCCCTCGCCACAGCATCAGCCACAGAGCTAACTGGATATTGGATAAATAGACAGGCAGGACCTTCAATATCATGTGAAGGACACCATCATGTTCTCTCCCTGGATTTCTCCCAAATGGCACTCTATTCCCTACACAGAGCACTACTTTTGACTAGAGCCTATAGGGCTCTGGTCAAAGGTAGTGCACTATGTAGGGAATAGGGTGCCATTTGGAACACTCCTCTCCTCTCTCTGACAGGTCAGGCCCTGCTGTGAAGGAGCCAATAAGGAGAGCTGGTGGTGTGAAACAGTAGCTATGCTGACACAGTACCAGTCAATATTGTAATATATGGTTATGTGGGTGTTTGGAATAAGTCATTTTATTGTATTGGCTGAGGGACGATTCTGTACTCTTTCTGGATTTAAAGGAATGGGACTGGTGTAAGAGAAGTATGGTGAGAACTTGCATGCTAGACCCAGCTTACGCCAATCCAATGCTTTTTTTTATCCATGAGGGGGAGAGAAGGGTAAGTAAATAGGGAATTGTAATTCAGCAACTTGTCCATCCATAACATACACATCATAATGAACAGCCAATATGAATAATTCATGTCTCTCGTATGACTCATAGATTAAAAATGTAAGGGTCAAGAAGATCACTGGCTCACACATAACCACTGAAACCAAATCCCTTTGTTTTAAAACATGGCATTACAAATGGCAGAGCACTACACTGTTGAAATATGTTCCAAGTAAAGGGTATGTAAGGCTTTGTAAGATTGGCCTAAGCATGGGCTAATGAGTTTCCACCATATTTCTTACCCCAGCTCATTCCTTTTAAATTGAAACAATCTCGGGAATCCCAAGGATAGTATCTGTTAGAATAGAGAGAAGTCTATACACCCATTTTTCCCAACGGCACACTATTTATTCCCTGTACAGTGTACAGTAAGTAGGCCTGTATTTTTCCTTGAACACCTGCCTCCCCTGCTGTTCAAACAGAAAACTACAAGCAGTTAACAAGAAGAGAAAAAAACAGTATTCACTTCATCCAGATTTAATCTTGAGGAATCAACAAAAATGCATAACATGTTTATTTTTTTTTAAAGGATTGAAAGACTTAAAAGAATAAAGGATTTATTTAAATACGTGCAAATGGTAGTAGTTTGGGTCCTTTTATGTAACTCTGCAAAATCAATGCCAGGAACCTGTGAATGAATGCTGAGAATCCTCCATCCCAGACCTCACCAGTGAAGCATATCGTTCATAGTGTGCCTTTGTGTTGTGTGGGAGCACATACAAATGCAACAGGGTCCACTTTTACTGATGGGAGATGAGAAACTGAAGAGGTGTGTCATCGCTGTCAGGAGGACTGAGCCAGTTTCAATCTGCTCTCTGTAGTTGGTGCTTCGATTATCTCCCCAGACATAAATTCCTCCTGGTTAATAGAGAAATAGATTAGACATCATGAACACAATAGTTACAATATCAGAGAAAGAGGAAAAATCTATTAATGGACAAGGGTGGGGCCATCAATACACTAGTCTCGCGAGGCATCCCAATTCTCGTTTAGTCTCGTTGACTCGATCAGAACGTGAGACACCGAGGCTATCTAAACACGAACCTTGTCGTAGATTACTTTAACAATGAGCGAGCAGCTCGGACACGTCGCTACTTCTTCACCATTTTCCAAATCCTCCTGCAAGTAGAGATATTAAATACAACCATCACAGGCTAGTTGGCACAACGTGACTCGCAAGGGATCTCCTCACGCGGTACTTACTTTGGTTATGGCAAATCTGTCGCCACATGGGCAGGGAAAATAGTATGTCTCTTCATCCTCGTCATATTCAAAGTCCTCGATCTCAACTTCGTCGTGATAGACCGACATTATTAGAGTAAAATAATTTCATTCGTACCCAGCTAGCTAGCTAGTTGATGACATTACTCTGTTAAGCGAAAGTGTGACGTACCACCTCTGCGCAGTCGCACATCATGTCGTCATTAAAAGTAATGCCAAATATGACCATCAGGGGGTACCATAGAGTTCTGAATCCTCAACTGAAGACAGTATTGTTGGCATGGTCATTTACACCTTCGCAATTACAGATGGTAATGCTCTTGCAGTGTATTCGGAAAGTATTCAGACCCCTTGACTTTTTCACATTTTGTTATGTTACAGCCTTATTCTAAAATGGATCAAATGAAATGTTTTCCTCATCAACCCACACAATACCCCATACTGACAGTGAAAACAGTTTTTAGAAATGTTTGCAAATGTATTTGAAAATAAAAAACAGAAATGCCTTATTTACATAAGTATTCAGATGCTTTGCTTTGATACTTGAAATTGAGCTCGGGTGCATCCTGTTTCCATTGATCATCCTTGAGATGTTTCTACAATTTGATTGGAGTCCACCTGTGGTAAATTCAATTGATTGGACATGATTTGGAAAAGCACACACCTGTTCTGCCTGCTGCTATGGAACCCTGACCTGTTCACCGGATGTGCTACCTTTCCCAGACCTGCTGTTTTCAACTCTCTAGAGACAGCAGGAGCGGTAGAGATACTCTTAATGATCGGCTATGAAAAGCCAACTGACATTTACTCCTGAGGTGCTGACTTGCTGCACCCTTGACAACTACTGTGATTATTATTATTTGACCATGCTGGTCATTTATGAACATTTGAACATCTTGGCCATGTTCTGTTATAATCTCCACCCGGCACAGCCAGAAGAGGACTGGCCACCCCTCATAGTCTGGTTCCTCTCTAGGTTTTGGCCTTTCTAGGGAGTTTTTCATAGCCACCGTGCTTCTACACCTGCATTGCTTGCTGTTTGGGGTTTTAGGCTGGGTGTCTGTACAGCACTATGAGATATCAGCTGATGTAAGAAGGGCTATGTAAATACATTTGATTTGATTTGTTTTTTTAAGGTCCCACAGTTGACAGTACATGTCAGAGCAAAAAACTAGCCATGAGGTTAAAGGAATTGTCCGTAGAGCTCTGAGACAGGATTGTGTCGAGGCACAGATCTGGAGAAGGGAATCAAAACATTGCAGCATTGAAGGTCCTGAAGAACACAGTGGCCTCCATCCTTCTTAAATGGAAGAAGTTGGGAACCACCAAGATTCTTCCAAGAGCTGGCCGCCCGGCCAGACTGAGTAATCGGGGAAGAAGGGCCTTGGTCAGGGAGGTGACCAAGAACCCGATGGTCATTCTGACAGAGCTCCAGAGTTCCTCTGTGGAGATGGGAGAAACTTCCAGAAGGGCAACCATCTCTGCAGTACTCCACCAATCAGGACTTTATGATAGAGTGGCCAGACGGAAGCCAGTCCTAAGTAAAAGGCACATGACAGCTCACTTGTAGTTTGCCTAAAGGCACCTAAAGACTCTCAAACCATGAGAAACAAGATTCTCTGGTCTGGTGAAACCAAGATTTAACTCTTTGGTCTGAATGCCAAGTGTCATGTCTGGAGGAAACCTGGCACCATCCCTACGGTGATCATGGTGGTGGCAGTATCATGCTGTGAGGATGTTTTTCAGCGGCAGGGACTGGGAGACTAGTCAGGATCGAGGGAAAGATGAACAGAGAAAAGTACAGAGCGATCCTTGATGAAAACCTGCTCCAGACAGCTCAGGATCTCAGACTGGGGCGAAGGTTCACCTTCCAACAGGAAAACAACCCTAAGCACACAGCCAAGACAATGCAGGAGTGGCTTCTGGACAAGTCTCTGAATGTCCTTGAGTGGCCCAACCAGAGCCAGGACATGAACTCGATCGAACATCTCTGGAGAGACCTGAAAATAGCTGTGCAGTGACGCTCCCCATCCAACCTGACAGAGCTTGAAAGGTTCTTAATACTTATGTAAATGTGATAGTTTTTTTAATGAAAAAATTTGCAAACATTTCTACACCTGTTTTTGCTATGTCATTATGGGGTATTGAGTGTTTTTTATTTTATTTTTATTTAACTAGGTAGGCCAGTTGAGAACAGGTTCTCATTTACAACTGCGACCTGGCCAAGATAAAGCAAAGCAGTGCGACACAAACAACACAGTTACACATGGAATTAACAAACAGTCAATAACACAATAGAAAAATCTATATACAGAGTGTGCAAATGAGGTAAGATTAGGGAGGTAAGGCAAGAAATAGGCCGTAGTGGCTAAGTAATTTAGCAATTAAACAATGGTGTGATAGATGTGCAGAAGATGAATGTGCAAATAGAGATACTGGGGTGCAAAGGAGCAACAACAACAAAAAATAACAATATGGGGATGAGGTAGTTGGATGGGCTATTTACAGATGTACTATGTACAGGTGCAATGATCTGTGAGCTGCTCTGACAGCTGATGCTTAAAGTTAGTGGGAGAGATATGAGTCTCCAGCTTCAGTGATTTTTGCAATTCATTCCAGTCATTGGCAGCAGAGAACTGTCAGGAAAGGCAGCCAAAGGAGGAATTGGCTTTGGGGGTGACCAGTGAAATATACCTGCTAGAGCGCATGCTACGCGTGGGTGCTGCTATGGTGAGCAGTGAGCTGAGATAAGGTGGGGCTTTGCATAGCAAAGACTTATAGATGGCCTGGAGCCAGTGGGTTTGGCGACAAATATGAAGCGAGGGCCAGCCAACGAGAGCATACGGGTCGCAGCGGTGGGTAGTATATGGGGCTTTGATGACAAAACGGAGGGCACTGTGATAGACTGCATCCGATTTTCTGAGTAGAGTGTTGGAGGCTATTTTGTAAATGACATCGCCGAAGTCAAGGATCGTTAGGATAGTCTGTTTTATGATGGCATGTTTGGCAGCATGAGTGAAGGATGCTTTGTTGCGAAATAGGAAGCCTATTCTAGATAAAAAATTAAGGATTTGAGAAAAGAGAGTTTACAGTTTAACCAGACACCTAGGTATTTGTAGTTGTCTATGTATTTATTCTAAGTCAGAACCGTCCAGAGTAGTGATGCTGAACGGGCGTGCAGGTGCAGGCAGCAATTGGTTGAAGAGTATGCATTTAGTTTTACTTGCATTTAAGAGCAGTTGGAGGCCACGGAAGGAGAGTTGTATGGCATTGAAGCTCGTCTGGAGGTTAGTTAACACAGTGTCCAAAGAAGGGCCAGAAGTATACAGAATGGTGTCATCTGCGTAGAGGTGGATCAGAGAATCACCAGCAGCAAGAGCGACATTATTGATGTATACAGAGAAAAGAGTCGACCCGTGAATTGAACCCTGTGGCACCCCCATAGAGACTGCCAGAGGTCCGGACAACAGGCCCTCCGATTTGACACACTGAACTCTCTGAGAAGTAGTTGGTGAACCAGGCGAGGCAGTCATTTGAGAAACCAAGGCTGTTGAGTCTGCTGATAAGAATGTGGTGATTGACAGTCGAAAGCCTTGGCCAGGTCGATGAAGACTGCTGCACAGTATTGTCTTTTATCGATGGCAGATATGATATCGTTTAGGACCTTGAGCTTTGCTGAGGTGCACCCATGACCAGCTCGGAAACCAGATTGCATAGCGGAGAAGGTACGGTGGGATTCAAAATGGTCAGTAATCTGTTTGTCAACTTGGCTTTCGAAGAGCTTAGAAAAGCAGGGTAGGATAGATATAGGTCTGTAACAGTTTGGGTCTAGAGTGTCTCCCCCTTCGAAGAGGGGGATGACCGTGGCAGCTTTCCAATCTTTGGGGATCTCAGACGATACGGGAGGTTGAACAGGCTAGCAATAGGGGTTGCAACAATTGTGGCGGATAATTTTAGATAAAGAGGGTCCAGATTGTCTAGCCCAGCTGATTTGTAGGGGTTCAGATTTTGCAACTCTTTCAGAACATCAGCTATCTGGATTTGGGTGAAGGAGAAATGGGGGAGGCTTGGACAAGTTGCTGAATCAATTTTAGAATAATGCTGTAAAGTAACAAAATATTGGAAAAGTCAAAGGGTCTGAATACTTCCCGAATGCACTATATGCCAATGTTTCCAATTGGGACTTTGAATAAGAATAGAATGGTCTGCATCTACCATGATTAAGTGAGTGTGACCCACTAATCTACATCCTAATCACATTCAGATGTCACACCTGACAAAATAAATGAATAGGAATTGATGAAGGGTATTGTCTCTGCAATACCTCCTGTGTGCAATAATTCAGTGGATAAACGCTTTAACGTATCAATGTGAACGTTGTTGACTAACAAAGCTTATGGGTTACGTCATACCAGATTAATAAGCACCCGCCTGCACGGGGAGAAAGAGAAAAAAATACATTGTTGAAACGCTTATGAAGTCGAATGATTTGTTTCAAATTCTAGTCATGTGGTTGAATACATGAATCCAAGCATTCAAGAAGAAAATTAAAACAAATTCAAGGACCCAAAGTTTGGGCACCCCTCTGAGGCTGCATAATAATTTACTCTGTCGTCACAGAAAATGATCACAGTGGCATGCCTTTCATTTTCTAATAAAAGCTTGAGTACTGGGGTATTGTCCAGACAAAGATTTTTAGTGTAGCAATATTAAGTTGTATGAAATTAAATCAAATGTGAAAAATAGGCTATGCAAAAATCTGGGCACCCTTGTCATTCTGTTGATTTGAATACCTGTAACTACTTAGCACTGATTAATTGGAACACACAATTGGTTTGGTGAGCTCATTAAGCCTTGAACTTCATAGATAAGTGCATACAATCATGAGAAAAGGTATTTAAGGTGGCCAATTGCAAGTTGTTGTTCTCTTTGACTCTCCTCTGAAGAGTGGGAACATGGGGGCCTCAAAACAGCTCTCAAATGACCTGAAAACAAAGATTGTTCAACATTATGGTTTAGAGGAAGGCTACAAAAAGCTATCGCTGAGATTTATGCTGTCAATGTCCACTGTGAGGAACATAGTGAGGAAATGGAAGACCACAGGCACAGTTCTTGTTAAGGCCAGAAGTGGCAGGCCAAGTAAAATATCGGAGAGGCGAAGGATGGTGAGAACGGTCAGAAACAGCCCACAGACCACCTCCAAAGACCTACAACATCATCTTGCTGCAGATGGTGTCACTGTGCATCGTTCAACAATTCAGCGCACTTTGCACAAGGAGAAGCTGTATGGGAGAGTGACACGGAAGAAGCCTTTTCTACACACACGCCACAGAGTCGCTTGAGGTATGCAAACGCACATTTGGACAAGCCAGCTTCATTTTGGAATAAGTTGCTGTGGACTGATGAAACAAAGATTGAGTTATTTGGTCATAACAAGGGATGTTATGCATGGCGGCAAAAGAAGACAGCGTTCCAAGAAAAACACCTGCTACCCACAGTGAAATTTGGTGGGGGTTCCATCATGCTGTGGGGCTGTGTGGCCAGTGCCGGTACTGGGAATCTTGTTAAAGTTGAGGGTCACATGGATTCCACTCAATATCAGCAGATTCTTGGGAATAATGTTGAAGAATCAGTCACAAAGTTGAAGTTACGCCGGGGCTGGATATTTCAACAAGACAACGACCCAAAACACTGCTCAAAAATCTATCCGGGAATTTATGCAGAGGAACAAGTACAATGTTCTGGAATGGCCATCCCAGTCCCCAGACCTGAATATCATTGAGAATCTGTGGGATGATTTGAAGCGGGCTGTCCATGCTCGGCAACCATCAAACCTAACTGGAGATGTTTTGTAAGGAGGAATGGTCCAAAATACCTTCATCCAGAATCCAGACACTCATTAGAGGCTATGGGAAGCGTCTAGAGGCTGTTATTTTAGCAAAAGGAGGCTCTACTAAATATTGATATGATATTTCTATTGGGGTGCCCAAATTTATGCACCCGTCTAATTTTGTTTTGATGCATATTGCACATTTTCTGTTAATCCAATCCATTTAATTTCACTACTGAAATATTACTGTGTCCATCAGTTATTTTATAGATCAAAATGAAATTGCTGATCCAAACACCCAATTATTTATACATGGAAATTGTCAGTGGTGCCCAAACTTGTTCATGCGACTGTAGGAGGTCAATTAGATTACAACAAACCCTCAGGTTTGGCTACATGCTTTCACCATTACTTCTACAACTTGTCTTTGCCCACCAGCTGGTCAAAGGGTTATGTTTCAGCGACCTTTAATCCCCAAAAGAACATGTCCTCTAACACATTACCAACAATGAATTAAGTCAACCCAATTAGAATCTTAATGTCAGCCCTGTCATCCCACAAGCTTCCTCAGAATGTCTTCCAGTCAGAGAATGCCATGGAGACCTGTTCTCCTCGGAGTGAGGAGAGAGGAGTGAACTCACTTGGTAGAATGTACCAGAGGTTTATGGCCTCAGCTCCATATCTGTATAAAGATACGACCAGATGGATCAGGTGACGTTGGATGTCACGGCTGTTGAATGAACTGGACCAAGGTGCAGAGCGGTGAGCGTACATATTCCTTTTATTATTATGACGCTGACAAAAAAAAAAAAACAACCGTGAAACTAAAGGCTATAGTGCCAACAAACAAAGACAACTACCCACAAAGACAGGAGGGAAAAAGGGCTGCCTAAGTATGGTTCTCAATCAGAGACAACGATAGACAGCTGTCCCCGATTGAGAACCCTACACGGCCAAAACATAGAAATACCTATAATAGAATATAGAATACCCACCCCAACTCACACCCTGACCAAATCAAAACAGAGACATAAACAGGATCTCTAAGGTCAGGGCGTGACAGTGGAAGAATTAAGGAATGACTGGATACATTTTTATTTGTGTCTCCCCATGTGTGTTTGTCCCATCACTTAGCTACAACATTATTTGATTATTGGGCCATTTCTAGGAAGCGAGACTTTGTGAGAGGGACAACAACAAAAAATAGCATGAGATAGCTTCTGTAGTACTAGCATGTGAGAGTGACACATTTTTGGGCCTTGCTGATTTGACCTGATCGTATCAGCATTGCTTTTCAGGGTTGTTTTGACTTGGGATTCTCCACCCTCCCCAGATCTGACATGGTCTTCCTTTTGTAATCACACACACACACGCACACACACACACACACACACACACACACACACACACACACACACACACACACACACACACACACACACACACACACACACAGTGTTAATCAGCAGTGAGATTTGATTGGAGTGACTCAATTAGGCCATGAAAATGAGTTTAGGGGACAGATTCTAGGCGCTACAGGCTTTCCGTCACTTCTCTATACAGGTCAAGGTACCATAGATCTGGGGAACATAAACCATTCTTCCACTTCTTGGTTTTCTCACCTTATCAAAATGATGATTCTGTGAAATGCTCATTTGGGATCTGTAGGTCTAATTCTGAAATATCTTGAGAATTCCCTTACATGGAATTGGTTATAGGTAATGAATGTGATTTTAGGCTGTTGAGCATGCTTGTACACCACATTAAGGTGCTGAACTACTTATCCAACTGTGTGTGTGTGTGTGTGTGTGTGTGTGTGTGTGTGTGTGTGTGTGTGTGTGTGTGTGTGTGTGTGTGTGTGTGTGTGTGTGTGTGTGTGTGTGTGTGTGTGTGCGCGTGCGTGCGTGCGTGCGTGCGTGAATTAACCATACCTTTCTAGGGTATGTTACATCACATGATTAAAGACCCAGTTACTCATCTCCTGGAATCATCTGTGTCACATAGCGTCTTCCAAGTACAACCTATCATGCATTTTGATTCTGAGAACTTTTGATGGAAGATCAGTGCACAAAGCCCTAAGAGATTTGCTGGCGGAGTCGAACTATGAAATAAGACGATTCATGTTATGAGGCTGGATGGAACTCGTGAGGAAGGATGAACACATGAATAGGGGAAACAGCAAGAGAACCAGCCTCATGTGATCATCAGTCGTAAACAACAAACCCGGAGATTATAATTGCATAAGCAGAGTCAGCAAGGGTGAATTAAGTGGATCTGTCAATTAAAATAAGACCTCAGAAGGCTCGACTACGCTCAACGGAAAAACATCATCCCACATTCTAAAAGGGATGAGTGTACACATGATAGGCTGAGATTCAATTGGGACACTTTGAACTTGTTTTTCCAGCAAGTGAAAGTTGACTTAGTCTGTATCAGTATTGTGAACTTTGAATGTTCAAAGTTGGTTGCCATTCATCACCGTATCACTGGTTCCATCAGTTTCTAGTGGCCTAAGTGTTACGTAAACCCAACATGGGTTTCTTTAAGGAAATTCAATATACTGTGGTTTATCTATATGTTGTATCAAACTATTTTTTTTACCAGGAAAGTAGACTGAGAATGCATTCTCTTCTAGACATCGTTTGTTACATCAGCTCTACGGAGACACATAATGCTAATACAAAGGATTACTGCTGAAAAGGATAGTTCAGATGAGGGAACCAAGGAATCACACCAAATGGCACCCAATTCCTTAGACACTCCGTTACTTTTACCAGCATAACCTCGTACCCAGGGTAATTGCTGTGGAGCCGGCTGGTGGACAAGACTAGACACAGCCTCGCATAAACCCGTGGCCCTAGAAAGGCATATCTGGTGCCATTTAGGATTCACCCAAGATACACCGGCGGTCCCGGATCTACAGAATCACCAGCTGAACTGTATTACATGGCTGCCTGTAGCACAAGACTGTAAATTAGGAGGCAATGTCTTACTCATGTTTACTATACATTTTGTGGTCCTCTTTAGCTCCGTTGGTAGAGCATGGCATTTGCAAGGCCAGGGTAGTGGGTTTGATTCCGGGGACCACCCGTATAGAAAATGAATTCACACATGACTGTAAGAAGCTTTGGATAAAACTGCTAAATTGCCAATATTGTTTTTATATCATTATTATTATACTATAATATAATAGATAATAATATAATGTTAATATATGCCATTTCAATTATATATTATTATATTATCATTAGCAAGACATAACCATTCCGAGTGAAATACATGGGTTAACAGGTTTCACTGTACGGAGTCCACTCAGTCCACATGAACCCATATAACAGCAATATTTTGAAGAATTCTAGAATGTTCTAGAATTTGCTCATGTGATTTTAGTTGATTTATTACTGTTGATGACTCCTGTCTGTCTCTTGTCTCTTTAAAGAGTGCTTATTGGGAGGGGAAAAAATTATAGCTCACCTGTACTCCACACGCAGAGACGAGTACAAAGCTCTCCCTCGCCCTCCATTTGGTAAATCTAACCACAAGTCTATCCTCCTGATTCCTGCTTACAAGCAAAAATTAAAGCAGGAAGCACCAGTGACTCGGTCTATAAAAAATGGTCAGATGAAGCAGATGTTAAACTACAGGACTGTTTTGCTATCACAGACTGGAACATGTTCCGGGATTCTTCCGATGACATTGAGGAATACACCACATCAGTCACCGGCTTTATCAAAAAGTGCATTGAGGAAGTCGTCCCCACAGTGACTGTACGTACATACCCCAACCAGAAGCCATGGATTACAGGCAACATTCGCACTGAGCTAAAGGGTAGAGCTGCCGCTTTCAAGGTGCAGGACTCTAACCCGGAAGCTTACAAGAAATCCCGCTATGCCCTGCGACGAACCATCAAACAGGCAAAGCGTCAATACAGGGCTAAGATTGAATCATACTACACCGGCTCCGACGCTCGTCGGATGTGGCAGGGCTTGCAAACTATTACAGACTACAAAGGGAAGCACAGCCGCGAGCTGCCCAGTGACACGAGCCTACCCGACGAGCTAAATCACTTCTATGCTCGCTTCGAGGCAAGCAACACTGGGGCATGCATGAGGGCATCAGCTGTTCCGGACGACTTTGTGATCACGCTCTCTGTAGCCGACGTGAATAAGACCTTTAAACAGGTCAACATACACAAGGCTGCGGGGCCAGACGGATTACCAGGACGTGTGCTCTGGGCATGTGCTGACCAACTGGCAGGTGTCTTCACATTTTCAATATGTCACTGATTGAGTCTGTAATACCAACATGCTTCAAGTAGACCACCATAGTCCCTGTGCCCAAGAACACAAAGGCAACCTGCCTAAATGACTACAGACCTGTAGCACTCACGTCCATAGCCATGAAGTGCTTTGAAAGGCTGGTAATGGCTCACATCAACACCATTATCCCAGAAACCCTAGACCCACTCTAATTTGCATACTGCCCAAACAGATCCACAGATGATGCCATCTCTATTGCACTCCACACTGCCCTTTCCCCCCTGGACAAAAGGAACACTTATGTGAGAATGCTATTCATTGACTAGAGCTCAGCGTTCAACACCATAGTGCCCTCAAAACTCATCACTAATCTAAGGACCCTGGGACTAAACACCTCCCTCTGCAACTGGATCCTGGACTTCCTGACAGGCCGCCCCCAGGTGGTGAGGGTAGGTAGCAACACATCTGCCACACTGATCCTCAATACTGGAGCTCCCCAGGGGTGCGTGCTCAGTCCCCTCCTGTACTCCCTGTTCACCCACGACTGCATGGCCAGGCACGACTCCAACACCATCATTAAGTTTGCCGACGACACAACAGTGGTAGGCCTAATCACCGACAACGACAAGACAGCCTATGGGGAGGAGGTCAGAGACCTGGCCGGGTGGTGCCAGAATAACAACCTATCCCTCAACGTAACCAAGACTAAGGAGATGATTGTGGACAACAGGAAAAGGAGCACGGATCACATCCCCATTCTCATCGACAGGGCTGTAGTGGAGCAGGTTGAGAGCTTCAAATTCCTTGGTGTCCACATCAACAACAAACTAGATTGGTCCAAACACACCAAGACAGTCGTGAAGAGGGCACGACAAAGCCTATACCCCCTCAGGAAACTAAAAAGATTTGGCATGGGTCCTGAGATCCTCAAACGGTTCTACAGCTGCAACATCGGTTGCATCACTGCCTGGTACGGCAATTGCTCGGCCTCCGACCGCAAGGCACTTCAGAGGGTAGTGTGTACGGCCCAGTACATCACTGGGGCAAAGCTGCCTGCCATCCAGGACCTCTACACTGGGCGGTGTCATAGGAAGGCCCTAAAAAAATTGTCAAAGACCCCAGCCACCCCAGTCATAGACTGTTCTCTCTACTACCGCATGGCAAACGGTACTGGAGTGCCAAGTCTAGGACAAAAAGGCTTCTCAACAGTTTTTACCCCCAAGCCATAAGACTCCTGAACAGGTAACCAAATGGTTACCCGGACTATTTGTATTGTGTGCCCCCCCCCAACCCCTCTTTTACGCTGCTGCTCCTCTCTGTTTATAATATATGCATAGTCACTTTAACTATACATTCATGTACATACTACCTCAATTGGCCCGACCAACCACTAACCGGCTATCTGCATTGTGTCCCACCACCCGCCGAGCCCTCTTTTTACGCTTCTGCTAATCTCTGTTCATCATACATGCATAGTCACTTTAACAATGCATACATGTACATACTACCTCAATAAGCCTGACTAACAGGTGTCTGTATATAGCCTTGCTACTCTTTTTTCAAATGTCTTTTTACTGTTGTTTTATTTCTTTACTTACTTACACACACACACACACACACACACACACACACACACCTTTTTTTCCCGCACCATTGGTTAGAGCCTGTAAGTAAGCATTTCACTGTAAGGTCTACCTACACCTGTTGTATTCGGCGCACGTGTGAAATAAACTTTGATTTGATTTTATTATTGACGGCTCCTTGCATTCCTGGCCCCTGTCCCGGATCAGGAGACCATCCTCTGTCGTCCAGACAAAGACATGTCTTTATGGGGATGATAACTGTACAACATCTGCGCACAGTCCATATGTTGTACAGTCAAGATTTTTTTTAAACAACGCTGACCCTGCTTGGATGGCGGAGAATGTCTCACAACAAGTCAGGTTACTATGAGCCTTTGCACACCAAGTCCACATGTTTTATATAGAGAGTACTATTGGAAGAACGTAGTTAATGACAAGCACCAATTTGACCTTATTCTTCTATTTCTATTTAATGAAAATCCATTGGACAATGGGGTGACATTAATGGCATTTTATAACTCTTAACCACTACAAATTAGCCTCAGTGTCACACCCTGACCATAGTTTGCTTTGTATGTTTCTATGTTTTGTTTGGTCAGGGTGTGATCTGAGTGGGCATTCTATGTTGTGTGTCTAGTTTGTCTGTTTCTGTGTTTGGCCTGATGGTTCTCAATCAGAGGCAGGTGTTAGTCATTGTCTCTGATTGGGAACCATATTTAGGTAGCCTGTTTGGTGTTGGTTTGTGGGTGATTGTTCCTGTCTCTGTGTTTGCACCAAATAGGGCTGTTTTGGTTTTTCACATTTCTTGGTTTTGTTAATCTATTCATGTATAGTTTCTTTATTAAAGAACCATGAATAATAACCACGCTGTGTTTTGGTCCGCCTCTCCTTCGACACAAGAAAACCGTTACACTCAGTTTACTTACCCTGTTGACAGATTTGTTTTTAATTGACTTAAGTCAAGTGACAATACTTTGCCTAGTCTGAGTCTTCTGAGAGAAAGCTATTCCTCACTATGACTGTAAAGAGATGATTGTCAGACTAACTGATTTTACAAGACACCAAGGGCTGGATTCCTGGACACAGATAGATTAGGCCTAGTCCTTGACTAAGAAGCATGTTCAATGGAGATTCTCCATCGAAGGTGCTTTAGTCCAAGAATACACATTGAGGGTTCCCCAAGGGTTCTTTGGGAAAGGGGGTGGTTCTATGTGGAACCATAATGACTAAAATAACCCTTTGAGCCCTTCAATGGTTCTTTGCAGTTCAGAAAAGGGTCATTTCCTCTTTTAGTGATAATTCACTGTGGCTCATTAGAATATTTTTGGACATGGTTTGCTCGCAGCTCTTTTTGTGCAACCGTGAGTAAGAGTGTCTTGCATTAATTGAGAACTGTTGTCTAAATCAATAGCTATCTTTTTCAAACAGAAATTTCCATCCTGTAGTACTATCTCAAAAGAGTTCGGGACACTGTAAAGTCCATGGAGAATAAGAGCACCTCCTCCCAGCTGCCCACTGCTCTGAGGCTAGGAAACACTGTCACCACCAATAAATCCACTAAAATTGAGATTTTCAATAAGCATTTCTCTACGGCTGGCCATGCTTTCCATCCACCTGGCTACCCCTACCCCGGTCAACTGCCCAGCACCCTCAACAGCAACCCACCAAAGCCCCCACCATTTCTCCTTCACCCAAATCCAGATAGCTGATGTTCTAAAAGAGCTGCAAAATCTGGATCCCTACAAATCAGCCGGTCTAGACAATCTGGACCCTCTCTTTCTAAAATTATCTGCTGAAATTGTTGCAACCCCTATTACTAGCCTGTTCAACCTCTCTTTCGTATCGTCTGAGATTCCCAAAGATTGGAAAACTGCCACGGTCATCCCCCTCTTCAAAGGGGGTGACACTCTAGACCCAAACTGCTACAGACATATCTATCCTACCCTGTCTTTCTAAGGTTGAAAGCCAAGTTAACAAACAGATTACCGACCATTTCGAATCCCACTGTACCTTCTCCGCTATGCAATCTGGTTTCAGAGCTGGTCATGGGTGCACCTCAGCCACGCTCAAGGTCCGAAATGACATCATAACCGCCATTGATAAGAGACATTACTGTGCAGCCATATTCATCGACCTGGCCAAGGCTTTCGACTCTGACAATCACCCCATTCTTATTGGCAGACTCGACAGCCTTGGTTTCTCAAATGACTGCCTCACCTGGTTTACCAACTACTTCTCTGATAGAGTTCAGTGTTTCAAATCGGAGGGCCTGTTGTCCGGACCTCTGGCAGTCTCTATGGGGGTGCCACAGGGTTCAGTCCTCGGGCCGAATCTCTTCTCTGTATACATCAATAATGTTGCTCTTGCTGCTTGTGATTCTCTGGTACATCTCTACGCAGACGACACCATTCTGTATACTTCTGGCCCCTCTTTGGACACTGTGTTAACTAACCTCCAGATGAGCTTCAATGTCATACAACTCTCCTTCCGTGGCCTCCAACTGCTCTTAAACGCGGGTAAAACTAAATGCATGCCATTCAATCGATCACTGCCTGCACCTGCTCGCCCGTTCAGCATCACTACTCTGGACGGCTCTGACTTAGAATACGTGGACAACTACAAACACCTTGGTGTCTGGGTAGACTGTAAACTCTCCTTCCAGACTCACATTAAGCATCTCCAATCCAAAATTAAATCTAGAATTGGCTTCCTATATCGCAACAAAGCATCCTTCACTCATGCTGCCAAACATACCATCGTAAAACTGACCATGCTACCGATCCTCGACTTCGGTGATGTCATCTATAAAATAGCCTCCAACACTCTACTCAACAAACTGGATGCAGTCTATCACAGTGCCATCCGTTTTGTCACCAAAGCCCCATACACTACCCACCATTGCGACCTGTACGCTCTCGTTGGTTGGCCCTTGCTTCATACTCGTCGCCAAACCTACTGGCTACAGGTTATCTACAAGTCTCTGCTAGGTAAAGCCCCGCCTTATCTCAGCTCACTGGTCACCATAGCAGCACCCACTCATAGCACACGCTCCATCAGGTATATCTCACTGGTCAACCCCAAAGCCAATTCCTCCTTTGTCGTCTTTCCTTCCAGTTCTCTGCTGCCAATGACTGGAACGAACTGAAAAAATCTCTGAAGCTAGAGACTCATATCTCCCTCACAAGCTTTAAGCACCAGCTGTCAAAGCAGCTCACAGATCACTGCACATGTACATAGCCCATCTGTAAACAGCCCATCTATCTACCTACCTCATCCCCATACAGTATTTATTGATTTATCTTGCACCTTTGCACCCCAGTATCTCTACTTGCACATACATCTTCTGCACATCTACCATTCCAGTGTTTAATTGCTATATTGTAATTACTTCGCCACCATGGCCTATTTATTGCCTTAACTCCCTTATCTTACCTCATCTGCACTCACTGTATATAGACTTTTTGTTTTCTTTTGTTCTACTGTATTATTGCCTATGTTTTGTTTATTCCATGTGTAACTCTGCGTTATTGTATGTGTCGAATTGCTATGCTTTACCTCGGCCAGGCCGCAGTTGCAAATGAGAACTTGTTCTCAATGAGCCTACCTGGTTAAATAAAGGTGAAATAAAAAATAAATAAAAAAATGTGAGGGGGTACAGGTTAGTCCCGGTAATTGAGGTAATATGTATATGTAGGTAGAGGTAAAGTGACTATGCATAAATAATAAACAGCGAGTAGCAACAACGTTAAAAAAAATGGGGGGGTCAATGCAAATAGTTTGGGTAGCCATTTGATTAACTGTTCAGCAGTGTTATGGCTTGGGGGTAGAAGCTGTTAAGAAGCCTTTTGGACCTGAACTTGGCGCTCCGGTACCACTTGCTGTACGGTAACAGAGAGAACAGTCTATGACTAGGGTGGCTGGAGTCTTTGACAATGTTTAGGGCCTTCCTCTGACACAGCCTGGTATAGAGGTCCTGGATGGCAGGAAGCTTGGCCCCAGTAATGTACTGGTCCATACGCAATACCCTCTCTAGTGCCTTGCCGTCAGATGCAGAGCAATTGCCATACCAGGCGGTGATGCAAACAGTCAGGATGCTCTCGATGGTGCAGCTGTAGAACGTTTTGAGGATCTGAGAACCCATTCCAAATCTTTTCAGTCTCCTGAGGGGGAATAGGCTTTGTCATGACTGTCTTGGTGTGTTTGGACCATGTTAGTTTGTTGGTGATGTGGACACCAAGGAACTTGAAGCTCTCGACCTGCTCCACTACAGCCCTGTCGATGTGAATGGGGGCGTGCTCAGCCCTCCTTTTCATGTAGTCCTTTGTCTTGATCACATTGAGGGAGAGGTTGTTGTCCTGGCACCACACGGCCAGGCCTCTGACCTCCTCCCTGTCTCGTCGCTGTCTCGTCGTTGTCGGTGATCAGGCCTACCACCGTTGTTTTGTCAGCAAACTTAAAGATGGTGTTGAAGTCGTGGGTTGTGATGATAGTGGAACCCTTTTTGGTGCTATATAGAACCTTTTTCTTTCTTTATAAAACCTTATGAAAGGGTTCTTTATATCATTATAAAGGTTTCATTTAGAACCATATGAGCATGGTTCTTTATAGCATCAAAAAGGGATCGTTACGAGCCCAATTTTTTTTATTTGTCACTATATAGAACCATTTGTTTTTAGTGTGTAGATATACAGTATTAATCCAGCCTCGGCTACAGATCTTTTTCCAGTGTAAATTATTTACTGCTCTACCCTAACCTGGCCTGTTTTCTCTGTAAATCATCAGAGGTGCAAGTATTAAGTTCTGGTAGCCTAATCTGCACTCTATATCCATTATTAGCTGCTGGGGAGAGCCAGCCTAGACTCAGGGGTCAAAGTTTTTTATTTTTTTTATTTAACTAGGCAAGTCAGTTAAGAACAAATTCTTATTTTCAATGACAGCCTAGGAACAGTGGGTTAACTGCCTGTTCAGGGGCAGAACGACAGATTTGTACCTTGTCAGCTTGGGGATATAAACTTGCAACCTTTCGGTTACTAGTCCAACTCTCTAACCACTAGGCTACCCTGCCGCCCCCAGTAACAAAGTAAATGTAAATTTGTCTTCCTCAATTTAGTATGATATGTTTTCATTTGTGGATGTCCGTCATCCCATTTGAGAGGATATATTACGTTCTTCAATTCGTATGATATGTTACCAATTCCAATTCATATGATATCTTACGCATTTGCAAAATGTTAGCTTGGCTAGGGGTTAGGGTTAAGGGTTAAGGTTAGGGGAAGAATTAGCAAACATGCTAAGTAGTTGCAAAGTGACGTAAAAGTAGTAAGTGGTTACAAAGTTGCTAATTACCTAAAATGCTAAAGTTGTCCGTGATTCGATCAGGCCCCCAGTGTCTGGTCTAGAGTGTGCAGTCACAAGCTTTGTTGGTTGGCTACTGCGTAGCAACTTCGCAGTGCCAGAAGACCTGGTCTGCCCTAGAAAGCCTATGTAAATTACGATCGCCAGAATGGCAAAACCATTTTTTTTAAAGGATGTTTTGGGGTCTAAAATGTGTTTATTATGATCAAGTTCAATCCCCACTGTGATTTTTTTTTTTAAAGTTCGCTACAAATCAAGATATTTAATTGAATAGTGATCCATTCTGACTAGTACATTTGTCGTCACACATGCTGACACAGACCAATCTCCGGCCGGCAGGCTACGAGGAGGCTTGGGAGTTGACTCGCTCAGGCAGGATGAAAACGATTACATCGACCATGATCCTTTGCATGTTACGGCCACTTTAAACCATTAATTAACCTTAGCATTTGTTAGGTGCCATTCAGCCCCATTCTGAAATAAGGCACGCTTTAAATTCAAATACTCCAGGCCTCATGCGCCATCGGTAGTTCTCGATAGGCCTACGTGGATGACGTCGGTGCTATCGTTATAGCTGCAGGTCTATGGATTTGATTCGAACGCGTAACCTTTTGGGTTGCTAGAAGTTTGCCTTATAAACCCACCTATCCTCCCCTACCAACGTCCTTCCGTTCATTTTTTTCTTAAGTAACCTTCTGTCTTATGGAACCGTACCAAACCGAACATATCGTACTAATTGGAGGGATACAAATGTACGTTTACCATGTCACATCTAGCCGGTGCGGCCATGCTGGGAGAGCAGGCGGCCTGGCAGGCCAGGCACTCACTGTGGCTCCCATCAGTTGGCCTGGTCTCAGATCTGTTTGTACTGTCTTGCCATATGGTCATTGTCACACTTTGGAACAAACATATCTGTCACCAGGCTACCCATTAGGCAGTGCTTATAAGATGCCAAGCTGTGACATGGGCCTCCGCCACAACCTCGTATGGGTGAAATGTATGCACTTTATGTATGGGTCATGTACAGGTAAATGCCAAAATAAAGGAAACCCCAACATAAAGTGTCTTAAGAGGGTGTTGGGTCACCATGAACCAGAACATCTTCAATATTCTACATGTGTCTGTAACTCTATTGGGAGGGATCTGACACCATTATTCCACAAGAAATTCCATCTTTTGGTGGTATGTTGATGGTGGTGGAAAACACTGTCTCAGATGCCTCTCCAGAATCTCCCATAAATGTTCAATTGGGTTGAAATCTGGTGACTTAGTCGGCCAAGGCATATAGTTTACATTGTTTTCATGCTCATCCAACTATTCAGTGACCACTTGTGCTTGTGGATGGGGACATCGTCATCCTAGGGGGACATAGCCATGGTAGCCAAAATAATGGCCTGCCCAACATTTTTATACATAATCCTAAGCATTATAGGATGTTAACTGCTGAATTAACTTGGGAACCACACCTGTGTGGAAGCACCTGATTTCAATGTACTTTGTATCCCTCATTTACTCAAATGTTTCCATTTTTGGGGGGCAGTTACCTGTATAGGAGCGCTGCCAAAATGCAAAGTACATACCACACTGAGGAGCACTTCACTAGCCTGGTCCCAAATTTGTTTATGCTGTAGGTGTTGACAAGACAGCACTTCACTGCAAAGAGATAGGTCCAGCAGTCACAACATGTCCTCACTCAGTCACTCTCTTTCATTTCTTCAATAGATGTTTCCAAGACCAAGGAACTGTCTAGAGTCGTAACAAGTCTATACACACTGTCTCCCTCACAGCTTATCTGTGGCATGACACAAACATTCCCCTTATCACATTAAGTCCAGGCTATGTTTGGAACCTCACTCATGGTTTGGGTTTCTCCAGGATCATGAGTGCTAGATCACATTAAAAAAAAGGAGGGGAAATATCTCGCTGCACCCAGGACCCTTTGACATTGTTAGAGTGGACGTCACAAGGCAGAGAGGAATTTCAGAAGGTGGGCCAAAAACCTTCATTTGATAATAAGACACATAATGTTTATGTCATGCCTGTTTACGAAACAGCTCTTAATGGGTTCCGCATGACTAAGAAGGTATAAAACCATGAAATGTGATTAACGTTGGATTTAATATGTTGCAAAAAAACAAAAAACAAAAATCCCTTCAGTTTGGATTAGGGTCCCCGGAAGCATTCAATGTCAGTTGACAAATTCCATGTAATCATATGTTTGTATTGGAGTTAAACCAATCTGTACAATTATCATTAACCCATCTTCATATTATAAAGGCCCTAATATAAACATTGCACAGGCACACACAAACTACTAAGGGATTGCTCAGTACGGTCTGAGCAACGTCACAATGAATGGATGAATTACTGTGAGGCGTGGTCAGTAGTTGGCTGCTTATTGTAGCCTACAGTCAACATATCATACGGACTAGCACTAGATATTGCAACCACAGACTAATGGGGGCAATTTAGACTAATTTTGCTCTTGGAAATTGTGTGTTAATTGGTTATGGGAGCAAGGTCTCGACCCCCCAGGCCTGGTAAAGATCCACAAACTCTGTGGAACGCCATATGAGAGGCAGCCAAAGCCCACAGAGGACAGGTGCTGAGGATCTCTGTGTTCCAACCAGGAGGAGCAGGAGAGGGGGAGAGAGTATTACCTCGATAGCCTAATCTACACCTCCCATCAGACAGTATCACACCCCCTACTCTACACCTCCCATCAGACAGTATCACACACCCTACTCTACACCTCCTATCAGACAGTATCACACCCTCCATACTCTACACCTCCCATCAGACAGTATCACACCCTCCCTACTCTACACCTCCCATCAGACAGTATCACACCCTCCCTACTCTACACCTCCTATCAGACAGTATCACACCCTCCCTACTCTACACCTCCCATCAGACAGTATCACACCTTCCCTACTCTACACCTCCCATCAGACAGTATCACACCCTCCCTACTCTACACCTCCTATCAGACAGTATCACACCCTCCATACTCTACACCTCCCATCAGACAGTATCACACCCTCCCTACTCTACACCTCCCATCAGACAGTATCACACCCTCCCTACTCTACACCTCCCATCAGACAGTATCACACCTTCCCTACTCTACACCTCCCATCAGACAGTATCACACCCTCCCTACTCTACACCTCCTATCAGACAGTATCACACCCTCCATACTCTACACCTCCCATCAGACAGTATCACACCCTCCCTACTCTACACCTCCCATCAGACAGTATCACACCCTCCCTACTCTACACCTCCCATCAGACAGTATCACACCCTCCCTACTCTACACCTCCTATCAGACAGTATCACACCCCCTACTCTACACCTCCCATCAGACAGTATCACACCCTCCCTACTCTACACCTCCCATCAGACAGTATCACACCCTCCCTACTCTACACCTCCCATCAGACAGTACCACACCCTCCCTACTCTACACCTCTGATCAGACAGTATCACACCCTCCATACTCTACACCTCCCATCAGACAGTATCACACACCCTACTCTACACTTCCTATCAGACAGTATCACACCCCCTACTCTACACCTCCCATCAGACAGTATCACACCCTCCCTACTCTACACCTCCTATCAGACAGTATCACACCCTCCCTACTCTACACCTCCCATCAGACAGTATCACACCTTCCCTACTCTACACCTCCCATCAGACAGTATCACACCCTCCATACTCTACACCTCCTATCAGACAGTATCACACCCTCCCTACTCTACACCTCCCATCAGACAGTATCACACCCTCCATACTCTACACCTCCCATCAGACAGTATCACACCCTCCATACTCTACACCTCCCATCAGACAGTATCACACCCTCCCTACTCTACACCTCCCATCAGACAGTATCACATCCCCTACTCTACACCTCCTATCAGACAGTATCACACCCTCCCTACTCTATACCTCCTATCAGACAGTATCACACCCCCTACTCTACACCTCCTATCAGACAGTATCACACCCTCCCTACTCTACACCTCCTATCAGACAGTATCACACCCTCCCTACTCTACACCTCCTATCAGACAGTATCACACCCTCCATACTCTACACCTCCCATCAGACAGTATCACACCCTCCCTACTCTACACCTCCCATCAGACAGTATCACACCCTCCCTACTCTACACCTCCTATCAGACAGTATCACACCCCTACTCTACACCTCCCATCAGACAGTATCACACCCTCCCTACTCTACACCTCCCATCAGACAGTATCACACCCTCCCTACTCTACACCTCCCATCAGACAGTACCACACCCTCCCTACTCTACACCTCTGATCAGACAGTATCACACCCTCCATACTCTACACCTCCCATCAGACAGTATCACACAGCCTACTCTACACCTCCTATCAGACAGTATCACACCCTCCATACTCTACGCCTCCCATCAGACAGTATCACACCCTCCCTACTCTACACCTCCCATCAGACAGTATCACACCCTCCCTACTCTACACCTCCTATCAGACAGTATCACACCCCCTACTCTACACCTCCCATCAGACAGTATCACACCCTCCCTACTCTACACCTCCCATCAGACAGTATCACACCCTCCCTACTCTACACCTCCCATCAGACAGTACCACACCCTCCCTACTCTACACCTCTGATCAGACAGTATCACACCCTCCATACTCTACACCTCCCATCAGACAGTATCACACAGCCTACTCTACACCTCCTATCAGACAGTATCACACCCTCCCTACTCTACACCTCCTATCAGACAGTATCACACCCCCTACTCTACACCTCCCATCAGACAGTATCACACCCTCCATACTCTACACCTCCCATCAGACAGTATCACACCCTCCCTACTCTACACCTCCCATCAGACAGTATCACACCCTCCCTACTCTACACCTCCCATCAGACAGTATCACACCCTCCCTACTCTACACCTCCCATCAGACAGTGTCACACCCTCCCTACTCTACACCTCCTATCAGACAGTATCACACCCTCCATACTCTACACCTCCCATCAGACAGTATCACACCCTCCCTACTCTACACCTCCCATCAGACAGTATCACACCCTCCCTACTCTACACCTCCCATCAGACAGTATCACACCCTCCCTACTCTACACCTCCTATCAGACAGTATCACACCCCCTACTCTACACCTCCCATCAGACAGTATCACACCCTCCCTACTCTACACCTCCCATCAGACAGTATCACACCCTCCCTACTCTACACCTCCCATCAGACAGTACCACACCCTCCCTACTCTACACCTCTGATCAGACAGTATCACACCCTCCATACTCTACACCTCCCATCAGACAGTATCACACACCCTACTCTACACTTCCTATCAGACAGTATCACACCCCCTACTCTACACCTCCCATCAGACAGTATCACACCCTCCCTACTCTACACCTCCTATCAGACAGTATCACACCCTCCCTACTCTACACCTCCCATCAGACAGTATCACACCCCCTACTCTACACCTCCCATCAGACAGTATCACACCCTCCATACTCTACACCTCCCATCAGACAGTATCACACCCTCCCTACTCTACACCTCCCATCAGACAGTATCACACCCTCCCTACTCTACACCTCCCATCAGACAGTATCACACCCTCCATACTCTACACCTCCCATCAGACAGTATCACACCCTCCCTACTCTACACCTCCCATCAGACAGTATCACACCCCCTACTCTACACCTCCTATCAGACAGTATCACACCCTCCCTACTCTATACCTCCTATCAGACAGTATCACACCCCTACTCTACACCTCCTATCAGACAGTATCACACCCTCCCTACTCTACACCTCCTATCAGACAGTATCACACCCTCCCTACTCTACACCTCCTATCAGACAGTATCACACCCTCCATACTCTACGCCTCCCATCAGACAGTATCACACCCTCCCTACTCTACACCTCCCATCAGACAGTATCACACCCTCCCTACTCTACACCTCCTATCAGACAGTATCACACCCCCTACTCTACACCTCCCATCAGACAGTATCACACCCTCCCTACTCTACACCTCCCATCAGACAGTATCACACCCTCCCTACTCTACACCTCCCATCAGACAGTACCACACCCTCCCTACTCTACACCTCTGATCAGACAGTATCACACCCTCCATACTCTACACCTCCCATCAGACAGTATCACACAGCCTACTCTACACCTCCTATCAGACAGTATCACACCCTCCCTACTCTACACCTCCTATCAGACAGTATCACACCCCCTACTCTACACCTCCCATCAGACAGTATCACACCCTCCCTACTCTACACCTCCCATCAGACAGTATCACACCCTCCCTACTCTACACCTCCCATCAGACAGTACCACACCCTCCCTACTCTACACCTCTGATCAGACAGTATCACACCCTCCATACTCTACACCTCCCATCAGACAGTATCACACACCCTACTCTACACCTCCTATCAGACAGTATCACACCCTCCATACTCTACACCTCCCATCAGACAGTATCACACCCTCCCTACCCTACACCTCCCATCAGACAGTATCACACCCCTACACTACACCTCCTATCAGACAGTATCACACCCTCCCTACTCTACCTCCCATCAGACAGTATCACACCCTCTACTCTACACCTCCCATCAGACAGTATCACACCCTCCCTACTCTACACCTCCTATCAGACAGTATCACACACCCTCCCTACTCTACACCTCCTATCAGACAGTATCACACACCCTCCCTACTCTACACCTCCTATCAGACAGTATCACACCCTCCCTACTCTACACCTCCCATCAGACAGTATCACACCCCTACTCTACACCTCCTATCAGACAGTATCACACCCTCCCTACTCTACACCTCCCATCAGACAGTATCACACCCCTACTCTACACTTCCTATCAGACAGTATAACACCCTCCCTACTCTACACCTCCCATCAGACAGTATCACACCCCCTACTCTACACCTCCTATCAGACAGTATCACACCCTCCCTACTCTACACCTCCTATCAGACAGTATCACACCCCCTACTCTACACCTCCTATCAGACAGTATCACACCCTCCCTACTCTACACCTCCCATCAGACAGTATCACACCCCTACTCTACACTTCCTATCAGACAGTATAACACCCTCCCTACTCTACACCTCCCATCAGACAGTATCACACCCCCTACTCTACACCTCCTATCAGACAGTATCACACCCTCCCTACTCTACACCTCCCATCAGACAGTATCACACCCCCTACTCTACACCTCCTATCAGACAGTATCACACCCCCTACTCTACACCTCCTATCAGACAGTATCACACCCTCCCTACTCTACACCTCCTATCAGACAGTATCACACCCTCCCTACTCTACACCTCCCATCAGACAGTATCACACCCCCTACTCTACACCTCCTATCAGACAGTATCACACCCTCCCTACTCTACACCTCCTATCAGACAGTATCACACCCTCCCTACTCTACACCTCCCATCAGACAGTATCACACCCCCTACTCTACACCTCCCATCAGACAGTATCACACCCCTACTCTACCCCTCCTATCAGACAGTATCACACCCCTACTCTACACCTCCTATCAGACAGTATCACACCCTCCCTACTCTACACCTCCCATCAGACAGTATCACACCCTCCCTACTCTACACCTCCCATCAGACAGTATCACACCCTCCCTACTCTACACCTCCCATCAGACAGTATCACACCCTCCCTACTCTACACCTCCTATCAGACAGTATCACACCCCCTACTCTACACCTCCCATCAGACAGTATCACACCCCCTACTCTACACCTCCCATCAGACAGTATCACACCCTCCCTACTCTACACCTCCCATCAGACAGTACCACACCCTCCCTACTCTACACCTCTGATCAGACAGTATCACACCCTCCATACTCTACACCTCCCATCAGACAGTATCACACACCCTACTCTACACCTCCTATCAGACAGTATCACACCCTCCCTACTCTACACCTCCTATCAGACAGTATCACACCCCCTACTCTACACCTCCTATCAGACAGTATCACACCCCCTACTCTACACCTCCTATCAGACAGTATCACACCCCCTACTCTACACCTCCTATCAGACAGTATCACACCCTCCCTACTCTACACCTCTGATCAGACAGTATCACACCCTCCATACTCTACACCTCCCATCAGACAGTATCACACACCCTACTCTACACCTCCTATCAGACAGTATCACACCCTCCATACTCTACACCTCCCATCAGACAGTATCACACCCTCCCTACCCTACACCTCCCATCAGACAGTATCACACACCCTACTCTACACCTCCTATCAGACAGTATCACACCCCCTACTCTACACCTCCTATCAGACAGTATCACACCCCCTACTCTACACCTCCTATCAGACAGTATCACACCCCCTACTCTACACCTCCTATCAGATAGTATCACACCCTCCCTACTCTACACCTCCCATCAGACAGTATCACACCCCCTACTCTACACCTCCCATCAGACAGTATCACACCCTCCCTACTCTACACCTCCTATCAGACAGTATCACACACCCTCCCTACTCTACACCTCCTATCAGACAGTATCACACACCCTCCCTACTCTACACCTCCTATCAGACAGTATCACACCCTCCCTACTCTACACCTACCATCAGACAGTATCACACCCCTACTCTACACCTCCTATCAGACAGTATCACACCCTCCCTACTCTACACCTCCCATCAGACAGTATCACACCCCCTACTCTACACTTCCTATCAGACAGTATCACACCCCCTACTCTACACCTCCTATCAGACAGTATAACACCCTCCCTACTCTACACCTCCCATCAGACAGTATCACACCCCTACTCTACACCTCCTATCAGACAGTATCACACCCTCCCTACTCTACACCTCCTATCAGACAGTATCACACCCTCCCTACTCTACACCTCCCATCAGACAGTATCACACCCCTACTCTACATCTCCCATCAGACAGTATCACACCCCCTACTCTACCCCTCCTATCAGACAGTATCACACCCCTTACTCTACACCTCCTATCAGACAGTATCACACCCTCCCTACTCTACACCTCCCATCAGACAGTATCCCATCTGCGTCCCTACCCTACCCCTCCCATCAGACAGTATCACAACCCCTACTCTACCCCTCCTATCAGACAGTATCACACCCCCTACTCTACACCTCCTATCAGACAGTATCACACCCTCCCTACTCTACACCTCCCATCAGACAGTATCCCATCTGCGTCCCTACCTAGCCATACCAGCTACCACTGGACAATGAGCCTTAGGAGTAACATTATACCGCGATAGTAAGGGATTTGCTATGAGACACAAGAGGAGCCTGGTGATGATGATTCTAGCTCGCATTTGACGGGGAACAAATGTGCAAACTATGTCGTCTCATGATCATCCATTAGGAATGAAACACAGACCGGTTGAGAATAGATCAACACTTGCTATTCACAACTTTAAGATAATAGAGGATGTGGGAGGGGGTTAGGCTTACTGTGATAGGAGATGTTCAGCATAAATTATCAAGCAAAATCATCAGCCCTCACCTGTTTTGGAAACTGTCTCTCCTTGTGTGTGTGCAGGCTTTGGTTCCACCCTGGCACTAAATCATCTGGTTCAACTAATTAACTAATCATGGTAGTCAGTCTGGACCTTGGCTGTTTGAATCAGTTAGGTTAGTATTGGTCTGGCTTTGAACATCAGCCTGTTCACATCCAGTAGCCTTTCAGGACTGGAGTTGAAGACCCTCCTTAGCTCAACCTGAGTCACATGACCCGGTGAACTCACCTGGCCATGTTGCGTGTGGGTTCTGTTTTCTCAGGGAACCAAGAATAATCAGTAATGTCCTCCTCAAGAATGTTATACGCAGGTCGACACGAGGCCTCTTTGAGGTCATGTTAACCTGTTCCAGTCTGTCTGTCAGGGCCATTGTGTCCATTGGGGATATCAAACCTCTCTTTGAGCGGAGTGTGAGTAACAGGAGCGGAACACAAATCCTTTTCTCAGAGGCCCACAGATGAAGTGAGCTTACTGAAAGTCATCTGTTGGAAACATTAGACCTACTGCATTTTATGTAGCAGCCATTTAATTATTATATCATTTTTTAAATAATAATTGTGCGTGGGAAGGAAAGGGATGGTTGATCAAGTGTAATAATTTGTATTTGTGGGTGTATGTGTTTGTTACGCCCCTGAGAGTGATACGGTGTTGTATTCTCAATTCAACTTTTAGTTCAATGAGAAAAGACCGCGATTTCCCCAGGAATATGGGTGGAGACCAGAGCAATCGATCTCCGGCTCATAAATTAAGAGCATTTCGTAGATCACAGATTAACACATTTAGGCACCACAAAATAAAGTAATCAATATAACGTTTACACATTACTCTCACAATTCGTACCCTTTGTACGCTTGACGGATTTTAACTTTAACACAATTATATGAATGTTATCAATCTCTATCAACTAATACTGAATGCATCTTTTTAAACTTAGATGTTTTAAGATCCTCACATACTATGAACTTACTAATACTTTTTAATGTATAACAGGCTATGAATATTTTCTTTAACCTGTCACATGTGCTTGTGTGTGCATGCCTATGTATCTGTGTGACAGTATGCTCTCTCTAATATACAGTGAAGCCATAAAAGGCCACTGTCTGTCTGATGGTGGGGAGATGTAAACTTCTGGCTCCAGTGTAGCTCAGTAGTTACGTTGTATTTATAGCCTCAGATCAAGTGGTCCGGCCCACCCCAGTCACCCCACTGCCCAGTCCCTGAGTACTGCTGCTCTTAAACCAATCAAGCAGAGACTAGGACTGGTCTTCTCCCTCAACTCTCTGTCAGCACTGACTCCTCGAGCAAGAGACACACAGGCTGAGGCTGCTGCACTCACAGGTAGGAGGACACTTCTCTCTCTACTCCGGCTCTGGTCCGCTGTTCTGGTAACTGACGACTGGTCTGCTCTGTCTTTTTTAGTACACTTCCTTTGGTTATTCTAGACATCTGCTTGTTGATTTCTGTCTGTTCCACTGCTCTCCGTCTCACTTGCTAACGTGTAGCCACTGACACGGCTGAGGCTGAGCTGCAGATGCTTATTCAGGCTAGAGTTTGTTCTCTTTGGCAGCAAATGAGCTTTTTGGATTTGTGAAACTTTGCGATGCTTTAGAGCTAACCCTCTCATCCTTTTATTTTGGAATTAGGTGGCTGATGTTTGTTTGATACATTTTGTTTCAGATTAGTTTCAAATACTTTAATAAATACAGCTATCAGTAGCTATCAATTGTGTGTGAAACTACCCACTGGGCACACATTGGTTGAATCAACGTTGTTTCCACGTCATTTCAAAGAAATGACGTAGCACCAACATGGAATCTATGTTGAATTGACGTCTGTGCGCAGTGGGTATGATTTTAAATGTCTATTTGGCAGTTTGTTTCAAAAGGCCTTGGCAGTGGTCTCCCCTGCAGATTCTGAACGTTTAAAGTGCTATCTACAGTTTCAAATGAATAATTCAATAGCAGAGCATAGATAGAATACAAGCAGATGACTTTCCACATCAGGCCACAACCTCTCAACCCTCTTAGATTTTCGATTGTACTCCAAACAGGCCTGGAAGGTGTGCTCTTTTGCACATTGTTTGACTTGCTACGATGTGAAGTGATGCGAGATGGACTGAAAGCTGAAGAGTAGTCTTTGAAAACAAAGAGTGGCTGAACGCAGGAATCAGTGCAGTGTGGCTGGATGAAAGGAGATGGAGGTTTGGGTGGGCTGGGCAGTTGTCTGAAGGGCCCCTTTTTTTTGGAGTGGGGATGCCCTTCCATGGTATGGGCCCTGGAGTCACTCATCATGATCTTTTATTAGCCATGGTGTCATGGTAGTGTCATGGCCATTTGTATGCCCTGTAAGACTCTATGGCCCTGCAATGAGATTATGGCAGACAGGAGCTATGGAAACAGATGGAGGTCCAGGGACCAATGTATGGTCTGTAACAGTCTAACGATGATCATAGTGATCCATTGTAGAGCTTGAATTAGACAGGAGATTGAGGGGAAATGAGACCTTGTTGGTCTTAATGTATGAATCCATGTACTGCCGTAAAAGGGACTGAACTACTACTAACGCCTGCCAACGGTTTTGAGCATGACTCTGATTTGGGAATGGATGAATTGAGGTCTTTGTTGTGGTAGGGAAATGGGACAGGAAGTCAGCTGGAATTAGATTTGGATTGTTATAGGCTACTGCATGTGACAGTGTATCCCAACTACACTCATGTCTTATCCTGAAAATTGGAAGTATCTACACATCATGACATAGATCTATCTGCATCTGCCACTCAACACTATTCTGTGGTTTCTCTAGACTACTGGGGGGGGGGTCAAAGTTCTTCAGTTGTCCTTGACGGATCAAATTAACCTGCAAAACAAGCATAAATACTACGGTGGAACCTAGTATTTGTGAAGTGCATGTCTCTGTTCAGGGGTCACTTCGATATTGATCACAAAATCCCTCAATTCCATTTGTGGAGGAGAAGGAGTTATGCTGAGTGTTGTGGTGTGTGTGGAGGAGAAGGAGGAGAAGGAGAAGGAGGAGGTGTGTAGCTCTGTTCTAACCTCCTCTTATTAAGTCATGGACATCAACGCAAGCACACCGCCTCCCTGCCCCGGCCAACAGCTGCGCCAAATACTTAATCTTGTCATCCTGAGATCGTGGATCATCCGGGTCCATTCCAAAACGGAGAGAGAGGACGAAGACAGGGGAGGCACAGAGGGAGAGAGGCCTAGAAATATCCACTCCTGTCGTAAACCTCTGCCAGGAACAACCTGTGGAATGTATGCTCCCTATTATAAGAAAGAGATACGCAATGAAATGCATCACTACATACCTCTGCTCCTCTGCAGTGTTGTGTTGTGGACTACTGGGTGGCTACCACAGGAGGCTGCTGAGAGGAGGACGGCTCATGGTAACGACTGGAACGGAGTAAATGGAATGGCATCAACCCATGTGTTTTATGTATTTGATACTATTCTACTCATTCCACTCCAGCCATTACCACAAGCCCGTCCTCTCCAATTAAGGTGCCACCATAGAAATAGAATTGCTCAAATGTCCCCCGGACCACAGCAATTTGACGGAACCCGCAAAGTTAATTCTAACTCTATGATCTCTGCAAGGCGCCTGGCTGTCTGTCCAGGACAGAGGGGGGACACAGTCGAACTCACTGAGGATCTCATGTCCCCACAAAGGATCATGAGAGGGATAACCAGGGGTTAGCCAGGGCTGAATGGGGAGACAGAGGACAGCTGCTTAATGGGGAGACAGAGGACAGCTGCTTAATGGGGAGACAGAGGACAGCTGCGGGGCCCAGAGCAGACTTTGGCACAGCATGCCACCCTTTCTCTGTCCTCCTTCTTTAGAGGCTTGAGTCATCTTTCCACTGTATCCCAGAGCTACACATTGTGTTTTACTAGCATAGCCATACATTGTTGTGTATTGTTCTTACTGTACACCAGCTAGGATTTCTGGACCAAATGCACAATATAAAATTCAACCGTATGAGTACACCTAGCATTTAAATAAGTATTCATTGATACAATTAGCATTTGAGGCAACCCACCAGGCATAGATGTCAATTCAACATCTATTCCATGCTGGTTCAACGCCATTTCATTGAACCAGTGTGTGCCCAGTGGGAACCATTTACATTTCTGGCTGATGACCACATTCTACCACTTTAAATGTGAAGCTCTTACTCTACAGCTGTGTTCTCAGCTGATGCGATAGCTCACCAAAGCAGCTGATTGCGTAACCAATTTACTCTCGCAGACCTCATTCTCAAAGTTGTCATTGTGACTTTAATCTTGGTCCATTGATTGAACCACAGAGATACTTTTATTTCAGATAAATTAGTATGTTAGTAAGCCTTGTATGCCATAGTCTAGTGCATTGTGTCATTACATTACAATGACCTTGTGGTCTCATGGTTATTGAGACTAATACACGATTAAAATACATCACATGTTGATCAAAATCAAATGCTTACTTACAAGAACTTAACCAGCAGTACAGTTTTAAGAAAGTGTAGTTAAGAAAATATTTACTAAATTAACTAAAGTTTAAAAAAACAAACATATATATATATATATATACCAATTTTTCAGTCAGGGGAAAAACTCAGTCTCCCATTGACATCAATGCATGGAAGTTAGGATTCGCCAATCAGTGATGCTTCTTTACTTGAAGAAACTGGGTGACTCTAAATGTTTATGTCCTCTTTTACAGGCAAGAGAGCAAAGGGAGAGATTTGATCCAAAATGGCGGAACGCTATGACTGCCATTACTGCAAGGAGTCCCTGTTTGGGAGGAAGTATGTGCTCAAGGAAGAGAACCCCTACTGTGTGAAGTGCTATGAGAACCTGTACTCTAACACCTGTGAAGAGTGCAAGAAGTCCATTGGCTGCAGCAGCAGGGTAGGTGGACCACTTCCTGAATGTGGTGGTGTAGAGTTTATCAGTACCCAAATTTGCTATTCCATGATAGGTTGTATTCCTTCCTATTAGTTTTCACTTTATTTCTATGACCCAGGTGTTAAACAGAACTTAGAATTAGAACAGGAGTCGATGGAATTAAAACACAAATACACCAGACCCGGACACAGTCATTGACCTATAGGGACACAGGACATACCACTATGCACTGACTCTCAGCACCTTAGCACACATGCACTCACTCATGCACACATGCACCCACACAGATATGCATACACACACACACACACACACACACACACCCCAATCTCCCCTTCCACAATGCACGTGTGAACATTGGACTATAAATTGTGCCTTCCTGTATTATACTTATATAATGTTCATTCTATTCTACCTGCCATTTACTTTATGTTCATATTCTTGTCTTTATTTCTTATCATTGTTGCATAACGGACCTGCATGTAAGCATTTCGTGGGACAGTCTATACTACGTGTATCCTGTACATACAACTCATAAAACGTGAAACTTGTGGCGTCCAAGTTCGCATTCTGACAGGGCCCTGTGTTTTTTCAGCAATTAGTGTCACTTTACATGGTCATTAGTGTCACAGATGAGATGACGGTCACTTCCCCCCGGATCGGCCTGGAGGGGGGCTCATCTGTGCCGAATGTCCCTGTCCCCTGCGGCAGCCAGTCAGTCATCCGTCCTAGACCTCTTTCACTATATCTAACCCATAGCTGTGATTGCCACCCCTGCTCCCATCTCAGTCATTATTCAGTCATTCCTCTAAATTGGTAGCTAATTAAGCACATGTTGTCACACATCCATTGTCACCACGCCTCCAGCAGATAGGAGTTGAGTTGAGGTCACTGCCATGGCAGACCACTAGAACAAAGGGCATGGTAATCTTAACAGACTGGTGGGCCTTAGATTCAGTCAAAACACCGATGTCCATTATCCCAGAAAAGGAGGCCCCGAGGTGAATACACCTGACCCTGACTCTCTGTCCCGTCCTCCTTCTTCAGGACCTGTCCTACAAGGACCGCCACTGGCATGATGACTGCTTCCATTGCTTCAAGTGTAGCCGTTCCCTGGTGGACAAGCCCTTCTCCACCAAGGACGACCAGCTGCTCTGCACCGAGTGCTACTCCAATGAGTACTCCTCCAAGTGCCACGAGTGCAAGAAGACCATCATGCCAGGTAAGGAAATGTCTGGCCTGACAGAGGGGGGGAAGTCAGTGAATGGGGCTTTCAGTTGGATTTGGTCAGTACACAATCTATTGGTAATGGTAAGGAAACTACTGAAGGGGAAAGAGTTGACAGATTTGCCAGACATCTAACAGAGTTGAGGTTTGAGTGGGATTTGGCTACTAGCAAGTCTATTTGGTGCAATCATGGATGCCAAGTTTCTACCTCCTAGGACCTGTGTTAGGAGTTTATGGAATGAATGATGTTGTTGCAGCAGTCAAGCGGAAAAGTGGATGGTCTGTCACAGTTTGGTGGAGCCAGCTCACGTACCACTACTGGTATCATTATTCAATGTGTCACACTGGAAGATCAGTCCGTGTGTAACCTGATTTTCCTGTTTCTCTCTATCCCTCTCACTTCCTCTCTCTCTCTTGCTCTCTCTCACTCTCTCTCACTCCCTCTCTCTCTCCCCCTCTCTGTCGCTCTGCTCTTCACCCTCCCCGCTTCCTCCCCTTTCTCTCTCTCCTTTTTTTTCTCCTCTCGTTTGCAGGATCCAAGAAGATGGAGCATAAGGGCAACAGCTGGCATGAGACCTGCTTCACTTGCCAGCGTTGCCAGCAACCAATCGGCACCAAGAACTTCATCCATAAGGAGAACAGTAACTACTGCGTGCCCTGTTACGAGAAGCAGTTTGCCATGCAGTGTATCCAATGCAAGAAGGTAATATATATTTAATGTTTTTTAACTAGGCAAGTCAGTTTATAATGAAGGCCTACACTGGCCAAACCCAGACGACGCTGGGCCAATTGTGCACCGCCCTATGGGACTTGCAGTTGTGATACAGTCTGGATTTGAACTAGGGTGTCTGTGGTGATGCCTCTAGCACTGAGATGCAGTGCCTTAAACCACTGCGCCACTCGGGACCTCTATATAACCCACTGTAGTGGGCTGAAATGGAGTGTAATGTATCAGAATGTATGTTTTTGGAGAGTTCTGTGTTAAAATGGATTGCTCCTCTCCAGATTCACATTTATTAACATTCTTTGTCAGCATTTAAAACTGGTTCCTTGTGCACACGAAACAAAGATTGTGATGAATAGAAGTTCAACTCAATTCAGCTGAACCCGCATTATGCAGTACTTCTTTTTCCCATGGTCAAATACCTTCACAGGTATAGATGTTACCTAATTATTGATTGGTGATTGAGCTTGTTACTTCCTGTTTCTATCTCCTGTAGCCAATCACCACTGGCGGGGTGACCTATCACGATCAGCCGTGGCATAAGGACTGCTTCCTGTGCACCGGTTGTAAGCAGCAGCTGTCTGGCCAGCGGTTCACCTCTCGGGACAACTTTGCCTACTGCTTGAACTGCTTCTGCAACCTGTATGCCAAGAAGTGTGCCTCCTGCACCACCCCTATCAGTGGTATGATCACTCACATTGGCTCATCTTCACACACACCTGTAGTCTCTGGAGCCAATCATAACTTCCACTTATGTCAGATATTCACATAGTCATGCATGGATGTCAATGGGAGACAAAGTGAAAGTTCAACATAAGTGGAAGTTAGGATCCACCCTTCTATGATTAGTTAACTATACACTGTGTGGACAAAACATTAGGAACACCTGCTCTTTCTATGACAGACTGACCAGGTGAATCCAGGGGAAAGCTATGATCCCTTATTGATGTCACCCATTAAATCCACTTCAATCAGTGTAAATGAAGGGGAGGAGACACGATTTTAAAAAATTGAGACAATTGAGACATAGATTGTGTATGTGTGCCATTCAGAGAGTGAATGGATAAGACAAAATATTTAAGTGCCTTTGAATGGGGTATGGTCGTAGGTGCCAGTTGCACCGGTTTGAATGTGTCATGAACTGCAACGCTGCTGGGTTTTTGACGCCCAACAGTTTCCTGTGTGTATCAAGAATGTATTTCTGATCAATTGGATGTTATTTTAATGGACAAAAAAAATGTGCTTTAAAAAACAAGGACATTTCAAAGTGACCCCAAACTTTTGAACGGTAGTGTAGGTAAACATCTGCTTGGGAATGCTTTCGACACCTTGTAGAGTCCATGCCCCGGCAAATTGAGACTGTTCTGAGGGCAAAAGGGGGTCATTTATAAGGAATTTCTCCATCCCTCCCTCTCTGTGCCTGTCTCGTCTTTCTTGTGCAGGTCTGGGTGGCAGCAAGTACATCTCGTTTGAAGAGCGCCAGTGGCACAACAACTGCTTCAACTGCAAGAAGTGCTCCATCTCCCTGGTGGGAAGGGGCTTTCTGATGGCCCGCGATGAGATCATGTGTCCCGAGTGCGGCAAAGAAGTCTAAAAGCTGTGTGCCAGGATGAAGCGTCAAAGCCAGAGAAGGCAAAGATGCAAGAGAATATAGTCCTGCTCGTACTAACATTTCATTTATTAGAATTATATATTTATTCATTAATATACACTTCAGACTAACCCAAAGGGCCTTTCTGCATGCTCTGGCCTCAGATTGATACAATATGTTGTCTGATGGAATGAGCACAAATTGCATTAGATTCTAAGAAAGAGATACCATTTTGATGTATTTTCAACTAAATAACAACTTTGTCTGTGGTTTGTTACCATTGAAATGTTTAACTAATGTATTATCTTGTATATGTTAGGATAATCATCTGTGACAAATAACTATAACAGGAGTTGTACTTTTCATTAAAGGAGTGAAATCTAATGATAACATGACATGTACCTGCACTCTAAATGTGAAATAAAGTATTTAAAAGGCATTTCATTGATAGAATGATCTTTCTGACATTTGATTTTGTTCCAAATCTGTAAAGACACCAATAAATCCCATGGGCTCTGGTCAAAAGTAGTGCACTCCATAGGGGTGACATTTGGGAAGCAGGCCTTACAACCCCCATAGTTCTGAATGGCTTACCTCTGGCTCCATCTAGCGGTACAAGCACCCCTATAAGGGGAAAATGGACTCTTGGTCTCTTGAACACTCAAAACCACATAAAGAAGGTATGGGATGTGAACATTAGTGACTAAGGTCTAGGGTCTGGATCTGTCTGGCTCTTGGCTGCAGGTTAGCGTATTTCTTCATGAATCTTGTTCTGGAGGTAGCTCTGCAGAGTGGCCCCTAGCTGGCACAGCCACACAGTAATTAACCCTTAATGCCTAACCCTAACCTTAAATTACGACCAAAAAGTGAATTTTTGTTTTCATGAATTTTTACAATACAGTCGATTTTGACTTTGCAGCTGACCTATCTGAGGGGAAATCCCTAATTGCTGCCTCCAGTACGTCAATCTCTCAAATGTCTTGGTCAGGGTCTGGACGCTTCAGGTGGGGTTGTAGGATGAGCTGTCCATGGTGCTGAAAAGGTTCAGGGTGAAACCTGCAGCTTGTTCGGGGTTGCTGTCCATGGTCCTGTACAGATGTATGGCGCTGGTGTTGAGTGAAGAAAATTGCAATTTTCTGTAATAAATGAAAATTCAAATAACTTACAGTATTACAAATCCAAAAGGCACGAACGTCTTCAAATTGAAATCAAACTATTGGTTTATTGTAACTGTAATATAAATAAATATATGTACATGTGTAATGTATATTGTTAGGATATTTCTGTTTTGGGTGTTTTCTTTATAAATAACAGATACAACCACATGACCGGATGTACATGGAATGTGCAGCAGGAAATGCTAACCGCATTAGCTAACCATTCATATCGAGGTCTCCACTCCCACCGGCACACGAATTGTGTAAGATAGCTTTTCTAAACATACAATTCCTCTCTGAACATTGCATTACTCTATGTGCGATTACCAACATGATATGATAACCTGTTAGCTAGTTGTTCATATGTTAACATTGAGTCGTGCACGTTTGATGGCTTTTGTGTAAAGCTAGCTAGCTAGCTAAAGCATGCTATCCCACTGACTAGCGTTGAACAAAGGTTGTGTGTGCCTCTCCCCTCTGTGTCTGAAACGGGGATACCCGATTGTCGTGTGGTTTACATATAGCGAGAACTGTTAGCATAGTTTATCTTGTATTTTTAACTCACGTTGCAACTATCTTGTCTTTTTATTATACCCCGTCAGCTAATTCTGGAATCATCATCAGCCAAAATGAGTGCTGCTCCCAACCACAGACGGACCAAGCCTGGTGGTAAGCTAGCTAATGTATTCTAGCCTCTGGCTGTAGTCAGTTAACTGGACATCTGAGCCAACTAATACAGTATCCTTGCATTTAAGCAAACTCTCTTGTGTCATAAAGGGCCAGACTTCTAAGCAGAGTATTCCTAAAAAGACCAGAGAGAGTGTGGATTTATCCCTCTGCTTCCACCAAATGTAGCGATTGAGAAATGACTGAGGTGGTGCTTGAACCAGTTACCTTTTGGTTGCAGGGGCAAGTGCACTAGCTACCTCCCTTGCTGCAAATTTCGAGACCTTAGCAGAGGCTATCGTATGCTTACATAGAGGGAGGCTACACTATATCACTCAATATAGCTTTTACATCTAGGCCATGAATTCTCTAGCCAGCCAGGGCAGTTACATCATCTGCCTGTAAATGCAGGCTTAAGTGCTGGAGACAACACCCATTCAAAACCTAATCATTTTTATTACAGGCGTGAAGACAGGCTATCCAGGCCAAGCTCCCTCCAACGGGGTTACGGGACCCACTTCCCAGATCCCCGGGCTGTGCCAGGAAGCCACTGAGGGTGCTCCTGAGGCCAGGACCAGCGGAAGGCGTGTGGGAATATTCGACTCCGACTCCGACTATGTCAAACTTGCCAAAGGAGGGGGACAGAAGGGTAACAATGTTTTGTTTCATTACTATGTCCTCATAGGACACAGATTAGTGTGGCTGTAATAATATTAGCTAGTTCAAATGATAGTGAATTGTCCTATATATGGTATTTGGTATTTTATTAGGATCCCCATTAGCTGTTGCGAAAGCCGCAGCTACTCTTCCTGGGGTTCCACACAAAACATAAAACATGACATAATTCATGACATTAATAGACAAAAACAGCTCAAGGACAGAACTACATACATAGCCCGACATATCAACACATACACACACAATATCTAGGTCAAATAGGGGAGAGGCGTTGAATTCCCACATTGAATTTCCAGAGGAAAGGAAATGACTTATTTTCAAAAGAGATGAATTCCTGTTTAGTCAAGTTCCTACTTTGAAATACCTTGTGTTATGTGTCCTCCATAGGTTTACTGTGGCACGAGGACAACAAGGAGGAAGCTAGGCCTAATAAATCCTACAACTCACCTGATCTGTCCTCAGCTGAATCTCAGCGGTAAGGACCCCCCCCCACCCCCTGTTGGTTTGTTGGCTCTGTTTTTTGAAAACATTATGGGAATGTCTCATTTTCTAAAGTGGGATCATGGAACAATATGCCAGGCCTAACCAAACGTTCTGCATCATGCCATGTCTGTATGTGTCTGGAATGGGAAGTTACATCTTGACTCTTGGTGGTGGTGTATCTTTAGTTGTCCAAGCCAGGGTTCGGTTTTGTGCTTTACAGCGGAAGTAAAGCAGCATCCCCTGATGATTGTCAAGGATACGGCAAAAGGCAACCTCTAGCTGCTCCCTTCGGTACTGATGATATTTCAGCCTGGGAAAGGGAGAGTGATAGCTATAAAGAGAAGGTGAATTCAATGGCCCCAACAAACCCCCTCATCGCTGACACAGTTGTTATCATTTACCATCCTCCCCTCCCTTTATTGTTTCCCATCAGTTCGTCTCTTGAGTTGACTCCGTCCTTGCGTTCAGAAAGGGATTGGGGTGGTTGACTTCTGTTGAAATTCTTTGCCTTGTTTTTCACCAGTGCACTGTAACAACATTTCAATTGTTTGACTGCCAACCAGATTGGTGTGGTCATCATATCTTCACCCATGTATTTACTTGGTCACCCATTTCATTGTTATAAGTGTTCCATGCGCTTGTATACTTCATACAATGACTATTCTTGTACTGGGCCTGACTGACTGGTTTGAACTGGGTGTATTCTTGTGTGCAGAACCCCACCGTCACTGATGCGTCCAGCCAGATGGAGAACATGTCTCTAAACCAAGGTGGTTATATGGAGATCAACAAATACAAGAAGACGTGAGTGCCTGCAATTTAATTTCACTTCACGCTTAATAATACCAACATGCTGAAATATGTGTGTGTCACTATGTGATATATTTGTATAACCTTTTATAACCTGTGTAATATCTAATTTGTATAATGTTGTAACTTATAAATTCAACATAACCACTAACACAATTGAATTTCCAACCTCTCAGTCAAAGTGATTTTACTATGGACAGGTCCCATGAGAAGAAAACTGTTCCTGTGAGCATGTCCAAGCTGCTGAGCTTTGGTTACATAGAGGATGAGAAGAAGTCCACCAATGAGGATGACTCCTCAAGTACGACAAATTACTTTGCCTTTATAGTCTTTGATGGACTTTTCCTCAACACATATTTTGGAGGAATTAGCAGCAGCACTATATGTTTATTCTGCTAAATCAAACCATCTTTCATCAAAAATTCAAGTGTTTATTTCATACCATATGGAAATTCTGGACTAATGCCAAACATGACTCATATGGGTTGGCTACGGGATTTAATGCATTTTGAATGTTTACCATTATTACGTATGACCAACCTGTGTGTGTGTGTGTTGTCTTTCAGGTGTGACCTCTGAACAGACGAGCACCATCGCACCTGAGGATGAAGACCTGGAATAGGGAGGAGAACAGAAGAGGTCCATCTGGGGTAGAAAACAACAGTGGATACACACACTCACACCTGCCATTCACTCTACTGTATGTCCCCCCACCCCCCTCTCTCTCTCTGAGTGACACACTTTCCCTCATTACTGTACATCCCAAGTGTCATGTTTTGTAATTATGCAACTGTACCATCTCTGTTAATTTATTAATTTTATTGTCTTTTGTTTCTTACTCCGTGTAATGTTGTTCTCAGAAGACCGACACAGCTTGTCATGTTTATATTATCGTTGTTGAATTGGAGGATGAATTGTGTGACTATGAAACAGTACTGCACACTGGAGTTTCTATTTGTGGTGTAAAAATGGTTTTGGTGCTGTGAAGATTGTTTGTGAACAAGGCCTACTGTACGGACACACAAAGGAGACGTTTGTGGCTCACGCTTTTCAGCTCTCGTGTTGAATAGGATCGGAAACCGAGAGCTCTGCCAAAAAAAACATGGAAACATGGATGTTAAGGGATTGACTTGTTATGGGAAGGCAGACATGATTTGGAATGGAAGACAGAAATGCCAATGAATCTACTTCATTCTAAAGAGATGCTCTCCCAACCAAGACACCGACCTATCTCATACCAGGATATGGTTCAGTGTTATGAAGTTATGGTGGGCGTTGATTCCATAGATAGATAGAAACCTTTTGTGATGTTCTAACAATGGTGTCAATTCATTCTACATATTTAGGGAATAGTGGCAATTGTATCGTGCAATGATATTGTTTACTCTGAAGTAAAACTGTTTTGCTTTGAAGTGAAGGTAGGGCTGGGCGATATGGCCAAATTATATCACTATAGTTTACAACGGTATGGTGTTATTTGACTGTATTTTATGTTTCTGAATAATACAAGATCCAAATGTGTTTTATGATTAGTGCATGAGCCTAGAATGTCAACAAATGAATTCTAAGTTATTTTAACAGGCTTTCTCCATGCTGACAGTTTTATTCTCAACCAAACTAGGACTAAAGTGACAGTGAAATTGTCCAATTTGTTGAACGTTTCGGTTATTTAGCACTTAATAACAACTTTTTTTTATAGACAACATGGGTATACCAGTATTCATGCTATATCGCCCAGCCTTATGTGAAGGTAGCTTGGAGACATTTTCCACTTAGCACAGTAAATACACAGTAATGATCTTCCCTAGTTATTCATTGGTGGAGAGGTCCACTTTATTAACACAGTCAATGTGTGATTCTCACATCTTTCTTAAAGTGATGAGTGCACTGAGGCTACTGAGTGAAAATGTCATTCAAATAAATGAGCATGTGCATGTACCCCTCCTGCTCTTTCTTGATTAAGTGGTAATTAACTACAATGTCAGAACAGTACTAGTGTTAATAATCATGCCTATTGACAGGTACAATATAAAACTCTCACATAGCTTCGTGCAGAATATAGAACATAAATAATATCCAATCAAATTCATTCTATTCATGTTGCTCAATACATACACCACTAAAATATGATGGCATAATCATTTCGTTCAATATATATTTTGGCAAAAAACACCACTTTAAACGTCATCATATCTGTTGATTCAACTTATTTTGTAAGGTGAATTAATATTATTTTGTAAGGTATTCCCGTAGTCCGAGCGAATTACCATATAGATACCTCCGTGTACAAACCGCATGGTGACGTCACGTCTATCCTGAATCGTGGGTGGGTGCCACAGAAGTCAATTGCACCGTAGCTGGGTAGATTTTGGACAGCCAAGGTAGATACATAAATATTAATACTAACGTTCGCCAATGCATGGAATATTGCTTGAATCATTTATGCCGGATGAACTAGAAATGTAGTCATAGCGCGACTGTTTGCAAAATGAAGCTGTCGCGGGTCCTATGGAAAATGGATTCCTAACGGACGTATACCCTGAGCAGCACATCAGCAACATCTGGCGGCTAAGGAATCGCACTAGCTCGTGCCTCGTAAGTAAGCAGCTGTTGCAAAATTGTAAATGCAGGATTCCTATCATTTCAACCTAGGTAGTGTCAGATGATTCACCTTCTCAATATCCACATGCGCCGTGTACATTTTCACTTGCATGTTCACACTTCAAACGCGGTGACTTTGTTTGTTACAGTGTATCTATCATGGGTTTATAGCTCCAGTGTATCATCATACTATCATGCATTGACCTCACAGTCCATTTTCATTGAACTGGCTGCACCAATGCCCTGATGTAATGCAACATCATCTTGCGTTGGGAGAGCTGACATACCGTTGACAGTGGCTGTAGTAATTGTATTGCTGTTGTTATCAGGCTTCTAGTTGAAGTGCTGTGCAGTGCTTCTAAGCCTGTCACATTGGTGGAAGTGCATTGCCAGTAGGAAGCAAAATGACATAGCAAGCAATTGAGCCTTCCATGCACTGCAGTCCTTGTTTGGTTTTAGTGCTGGACAGTAACATATTGTCTGTGTAATGTGTACTGGGCATGTCTCCACAGGGCAGAGAGGGTGGAGGATGCCATCCCCGGAGATGGGAGAGGAGGGGGAAGGGTCTCTGCCGGCCAGAGAGGGACCGAGTGGGCACAGCCAAGCAGACACCACCACCCTCAACCTATTGGCCTCGGTCAAAGAACAGGTATAGCTCCCTCCTTTGCTCCTCTCGTGCTCTCTCAGTAGGTATGAGTCGCATGCCCTCCCGATCTCTCTGTCTCTCCCCATATCGTTCTAATTCTATGAGTCTTTGTCCCTCCCCTTTTCCCTTCTGCTGTTATGTTATGCATTTAGAGTAGAGGTTGACCGATTATGATTTTTCAACGCCGATGCCGATTAATCGGCCGATTTTTATTTATTTATTTGTAATAATGACAATTACAACAATACTGAATGAACACTTATTTTAACTTAATATAATACATCAATAAATCAATTTAGCCTCAAATAAATAATGAAACATGTTCAATTTGGTTTAAATAATGCAAAAACAAAGTGTTGGAGAAGAAAGTAAAAGTGCAATATGTGCCATGTAAGAAAGCTAACGTTTAAGTTCCTTGCTCAGAACATGAGAACATATGAAAGCTGGTGGTTCCTTTTAACATGAGTCTTCAATATTCCCAGGTAAGAAGTTTTAGGTTTTGGTTATTATAGGACTATTTCTCTCTATACCATTTGTATTTCATTAACCTTTGACTATTGGATGTTCTTATAGGCACTTTAGTATTGCCAGTGTAACAGTATAGCTTCCATCCCTCTCCTCGCTCCTCCCTGGGCTCGAACCAGGAACAGCGTTACCCTTGCAGATCAAGGGGAACAACCACTCCAAGTCTCAGAGCGAGTGACGTTTGAAACGCTATTAGTGCGCACCCCGCTAACTAGCTAGCCATTTCACATCAGTTACACCAGCCTAATCTTGGGAGTTGATAGGCTTGAACTCATAAACAGCGCAATGCTTGACGCACAACGAAGAGCTGCTGGCAAAACGCACTAAAGTGCTGTTTGAATGAATGCTTACGAGCCTGCTGGTGCCTACCATCGCTCAGTCAGACTGCTCTATCAAATCATAGACTTAGTTATAACATAATAACACACACAAATACGAGCCTTAGGTCATTAATATGGTCGAATCCGGAAACTATCATATCGTAAACAAGACGTTTATTCTTTCAGTGAAATATGGAACCGTTCCGTATTTTATCTAACGGATGGCATCCATTAGTCTAAATATTCCTGTTACATTGCACAACCTTCAATGTTATGTCATAATTACGTAAAATTCTGGCAAATTAGGCGGTCCAAACTGTTGCATATACACTGACTCTGCGTGCAATGAACACAAGAGAAGTGACACAATTTCACCTGGTTAATATTGCCTGCTGACCTGTATTTCTTTTAGCTAAATATGCAGGTTTAAAAATATGTACTTCTGTGCATTGATTTTAAGAAAGGCATTGATGTTCATGGTTAGGTACACATTGGAGCAACGATACGCACCACATCAATTATATGCAACGCAGAACATGCTAGATAAACTAGTAATATCATCAACCATGTGTAGTTAACTAGTGATTATGATTGACTGATTGTTTTTATAAGATAAGTTTAATGCTATCTAGCAACTTACCTTGGCTTACTGCATTCGCGTAACAGGCAGGCTCCTTGTGGAGTGCAATGAGAGGCAGGTGGTTAGAGCGTTGGACTAGTTAACTGTAAGGTTGCAAGATTGAATCCCTCTGACAAGGTAAAAATCTGTCGTTCTGCCCCTGAATGAGGCAGTTAACCCACCGTTCCTAGGCCGTCATTGAAAATAAGAATGTGTTCTTAACTGACTTGTCTCGTTAAATAAAGATTAAATAAAGGTGTAAAATAAAAAGGCCAAATCGGTGTCCAAAAATACCGATCTCCGATAGTTATGTAAACTTGAAATCGGCCCTAATTAATCGGCCATTCCGATTAATCGGTCAACCTCTAATTTAGAGATGGTAGAATTGATCGAGCAGTGTTTTCTGAGACTGTCGCTCAATCAGAGTTGTGGAGAAGTGTTTACAGATAAAGGATTTACAGATGTACAGTGTAGGCTACCTCACTGTTCTGTCGTCCTGAGTGCTAGTACAGAAATGAGTGATGACTAATGTGAATGTCACAATATTAATGCAGTATCTTTTTTCATTTTCGTCATATTCTGTAAACTGGAAGTGTCTTCCTGATGATATTTTTATCGATTTTCTTGTATTTTTTAGTTAAAAAAAAAAAGTTTTCCTTTTTTTTTTTTGCATAAACTGTATTGCTGCATGAATATGGCAATACTGTTTTGATGTATGTTGACCCCTAAGGCTTTAGGCTAAGTGTTTTCTAATGGGTTTCTCTCTTGAATTCTAGCAGATTTTGTAAAGAGTCAGCAGAAGTATGGGGGGGTCAGCTAACGGTAGTAGTATGATGAGCCGCAGTAATAATCTGTGCAAAATCAGCATTTTCATAGTGAATAGTGATAGTTCATTAGTTGCTGTATAAAATAGTATGCCAAATGAGCAATTAGCCATTCAGAAATGTGCCAAACCAAGAGATTTGAAAAGTCAGTGGATTCCATGTTAGTGCCAAAAGTCCCGAAAGAATAAGACGTTCTATCAAGAGTCTTCTCCGTAGAATTAGAATGATGTGGTTCTGGTTGTTGTCATGGAATGTTTGGTACCAGTCCATCTCTCATCTCTATCCTTATCTAGATCTGGAGGTTAAAGCACCAGACCAGCCAGGCTGGTTGAATTCAGTAACGTCACATCGCCCTCCTTCCCCGCGCATATTTCACTGAGGTCACTAATGCGCTGCAAACTGTTGAAGTTAGACAGCTGCCAGGGAGTGTGTGTGTGTGTTTATGGGCTTTTCCCCCTTGTATTTATCGTGTGTGTGTTTACGCCCTGTCTGTGTTTGCTTGTGTGATGTGCATGGTTGAGCCCAGTAATTCTCTGGTGTGAGTGTGTGCGTGTGTGTGTTGCACTCACTCACTCTGTCTTTGGCTGACATTCCTGTGTGATTGCAGGATTCCAGTGTGTTGCAGATGTCATCTGGTTCTCGTGTGTGTACATCTGGTTCTAGTGTGGCACATCTGGTTCTAGTGTGTGTACATCTGGTTCTAGTGTGGCACATCTGGTTCTAGTGTGTGTACATCTGGTTCTAGTGTGGCACATCTGGTTCTAGTGTGTGTACATCTGGTTCTCGTGTGTGTACATCTGGTTCTACTGTGTGTACATCTGGTTCTAGTGTGTGTACAGTAGACAGGATCTGAGCTTCTGGGGTCGACGCCTCTCACTAGACAGAGACACTTTGTGTTTGTGACCCTGTGACAACGGGCAGTCAGTCAGTGACGCCTCCAGTTCACCACTCAGCCGGTACAGTACTAGACACAGCCTGGCACTGCTTGGCATGAGAGGAGGGATTATTGGCAGGACCCCATCCTGATAAGAACCCATCGTGTTCAAGCTTGGTGGCTGGCTGCCACTGTGCCACTGACTGCTTCCGAAAGATGACGCTTCATCATTTAGCAGTTAGTCTCACCTCAAATCTGTCTAGTCTATATACACACGTTAGACATTTTAGGCATGTGTAGCCTTGAAGGGTTTTTAATTTACTTCTTATAATAATGTTGACTTGTGACAAACACGTTAAGAAACACCCGTCCCTGTTCAGCGTGAAATCTGACTGATGAATCTGGGTAACTCTGACCTTAATGCCAAAGCCTCTTTTGTTGACTTATTCATTTAGGACCATAAATATTTTACAGGTCAAACGTCAAACTGCTCTCAAGGCGATGCAGAGTGAGCATGCCAAAGGCTGTGTACCTTGGTTATTGTTAACACAATGGAAGCTGTTGTCAGTGAAAGAAAGTGTCATTCGGCGAGTATGATTCTACCGTTTGTCCCTTCCGTGTTGCCGTAGGAGCTCCAGTTTGAGCGTCTGACCCGGGAGCTGGAGGAGGAGCGTCAGATTGTTGCCAGTCAACTGGAGAGGTGCATGCTGGGAGCTGAGTCGCCTGGCGATGATGATGATGCCAGTAGCAGGTACACAAACCCACACACACACACACACACACACAGAGCACTGACCCTGTTTCTCTATCAGCATGTCACCTACAATGGAGCTACTGATGATGAGTAGCTACAGTAATGCCTTCATCCAGGCTCACCGAACGCACAACATGCAGCACACACACACGCAGGCACACACACACACACACACACACACACGCACGGGACTAGAGTGTAAACTGTCATATTGAGCAAGCTCTCATCTCCTCTCCATGCCTGTTCTGCCCCACCCCCTTCCCTCCATTATTTCACCACCTTCTCTTCTTTACAGTGACTCATCAGAGAAGTCCTTTGCTTGGAGATCATCAGGTACATCTTCTCCCATATTAAAATCACATTGACCTCTATTGAAATCCAATTGTCTCGACACCCATAGGGTTGCCCAATGGAAGCACACGTTTGTACCACAGGAGGCGGCTGAGGGGAGGACGGCTCATAATAATGCCCGGAACGGAGCAAATGGAATGGCATCAAACACCTGGAAACCATGGAAACCACATGCTTGATGTCTTTGATACCATTCCACCTACTCTGCTCCAGTCATTACCACGAGCCCGTTCGCCCCAGTTAAGGTGCCACCAAGCACCTGTGATTTTTAAACCGTCTCGATAGCGATCACAGTATACAGGTTGACATGACGCCATCTTGTTTTCCTCAGTAGATGTGTCTGGTACAGGAGAGCACCGGGCTGCTGTAATGGACAGCTCTCACCAGTCACCCTCCCGTCTCCTCCGAGCTGATCAGGGTCACGGGTCACTCTACCTCCCTGAAGCGGACAGGGCATCCCCGCATGACAGTGAGGGTCTGTTACTTCCTGCGTCATTACTTTCATCCGCCTTCGTCATTTCTTACAGTTCAGATTTAGCATGGAGAATGTAGAGTGTTTTAGGGCTAGATGGAATCTGCTGTGCAGAATCTTTTTTTAACTTGCACGAATGATGACATCAAAAAGGAGAAAAGGGGTTTGAAAGTCAAAAGGCAGAAATGCTTTGAAATCAAAAAACTGAAACTTCTTTGAAGTAAAAGTAGCTGTAGCTCGTAGCTGTGGAATAACATCAAAGTATACCAGGTACTGTGACTCAACGTACAGTATATAACGCAGCTATGGTTTACTAATGCAATATTAAGACAACATCTACAACTAATGTAACAACAGATTTCATTTGGCCATAAAATGCACAATAAACAGTATATCATCCTAAGCGGGCACGTTCCATAACTTAGTGACAATATTTATTTAAATGGGAACTTACCTTTTACATACCGGGGCATGCTGTGTTGATTATGAATGTGTTGATTGCAGAAATGCTCATTCACTGTGTAGCCTAGCTCTGAAATAGACCTGAAGACCAACAAGGCAAACCATCATTCAAACATCATTCTGTCCTCTGCTTCCTCTCCCCTCTCCCTCACCTCTTTCTCCTCTCCTCTCTCCTACATCCCAATCTCCTCCCTCCCTCACCTCTTTCTCCTCTCCTCTCTCCTACATCCCAATCTCCTCCCTCCCTCCCCTCTTTCTCCTCTCCTCTCTCCTACATCCCCCTCTCCTCCCTCCCCTCTTTCTCCTCTCCTCTCTCCTACATCCCCCTCTCCTCCCTCCCTCCCCTCTTTCTCCTCTCCTCTCTCCTACATCCCCCTCTCTCCTCCCTCCCTCACCTCTTTCTCCTCCTACATCCCCTTCTCCTCTCCCCTCCCTCACCTCTTTCTCCTCTCCTCTCTCCTACATCCCCCTCTCCTCCCTCCCCTCTTTCTCCTCTCCTCTCTCCTACACCCCCCCTCTCCTACCTCCCTCACCTCTTTCTCCTCTCCTCTCTCCTACATCCCCTTCTCCTCCCTTCCCCCACTCCCCACCTTCTCCTCTACCCCTCCCCTCGCCTCCCTCCTACAGGATCTGTGGCCCATATGACATCGTATGCAGACAGTGGCTACCAGGACAGCAGTATGAGTTACTACAGTGTGAGCAGAGAGAACGTGGTTCTGTCAGAGCCCAGACACATGCTGTCAGGCAGCGGCCTCAGGGGAAGCCCCAGTCATGGCAGGAGCTCCCGGGCAGAGGGGCAGGCCTCCGTACAGGTAGCTAATATACAGAGACAAGAGAGACAACCTATATATATGCCCACATGTTTATATGATATAACCTTTTAAATACCTGCCTATTTATAAAATATCATAGTTAACCGACAGTATACAATTCAAAGTTAAAGATAACCATATGTATCAAGGACTGAATTGGCTTTCCTGTGTGTCGCGCCCTGTCCATATCTCTCCCCCACTCGCTGACACCCGGTATCTCTCCCCCACTCACCCTGCTTCCTGCATCCCTCCTATCCCAGGCCTCCGCGTCAGGGCGGGTGATGAGGAGGATGGGCTCCCTCCCCTCCCGGGGCCAGTCTCCTGTGTGTGGTGTGGGGGGCACCGTGTCCCCGTCCCGGGTCTCTCTCCGCACCTCCCAGGGCGGCAGCGCCTACGGCTCACCCATCCTCACCGAGCCCAAACCCCTCGCCAGCATCTTCCCCGGGACCACCATGCCCCCCTCTTCCCCGCCCGGTCCAGGCACCACCCCCTCCTTCCAGCGTGCCACCTCTCCTTACTCCCCCACCCACCAGAGGAACGGGAACGGCGACTCTCCTCTCCGGACCAGCCCCCATCCAGGCAGTGCCAATCATGCCACCTCACCTCACCAGGCGATGGGTAGTGTCTCTGGGCACCTGGGGTCTACACTGTCTCTGGTGGAGGGGAGGGGGCTGTCTGGCTCTCCTCTGAGGTCCTGTATGACGGCTGTGCCCCAGCACTACGGCTCCACACTGCCCCGCCAGGGGGTTCTCCCCTACGGACATGACGCCTACGGGCTGTACGAGAGGACCGTCCTACCTCTGTCACGGCCTGACAGCCTCACTGGTTAGTCATACAGCAGGACTCTGCCACAAAACACACACATGCACACATGTTCATGCATACACACACACAAACACACACACACAAAACACACACACACACACACTCACACACACACACACACACACACACACACACACACACACACGCACCTTAATTAAGACAATAACAAAGCGGTCACCCCACCTGTGTTTTGGTAAAACGCTGAGGGATGGACCTGGATAAATTTAACCACTCTCAAAGGACTGACCATCCATCAAAATAATAGTTTTAGCCATGTTTTAAGGCTATACAGCAAGGATCATCAACTAGATTCAGCCGCGGGATGATTTTTCCTTGAGCGGATGGTCAGGGGGCTAGAACATAATTACAAATCATTTGTAGACTGCAAATTGACCGCAAGAAGATATAATATTTGACCAAAACATCATCATTTCAAACCTTGCTTACATTTGTACATGATCTCATTTACAGTATCTCTTTTATGCGTGGGAATTACTTTGGAACAGATTTGAAATAAAATCCCCTGCAGGCCACTAGTTGGGGAACCCTGCTATACAGTGTTTATTTACATTTGCTTTGTTTACAAACATTGGAGTATAAAAAAACCGTATATTCTGGGTTCTGATTGGGTAGGCCTAAAACAATCGAACCGACTTCATGAGGCATTTATATCAGTTATATTCTTCAAGAATCAATGGGTATATACAGTATCATTAATTTATGCAGCAAGTAAGGATTCTAGCTTTGAAGGGTAATTTTATGCTGGTTAAAGGGTAGGAAAAATATACTTGAAAAAGGGCAAACGTTACCAGTCGCTCTTCGATTCAGAAAGAACTTGTCTTTCTGAATCGATTTACCTTTTGTTTAAATCCATTGGTTTCCGTGTGAAAGGGATTATTTGAACTAAATACTAGATCTGTCGTGTTGCTGACAGTGTGGCGACAGAGAGATGTGTTTGTCCTTTATCCTGAGCCATCCTGCAGCGCATCATATCACTGAGCCTACCCTACTGACCCACAATGCCCTGTTTTATAAATCCCTGGTTCAGAAGTTAACCACAAGGCTCTGGGCAAAAGTAGTGCACTATATAGGGAATAGGGTGCCATTTGAGGCGTAACCAGAGTCATTCAGAGCACTGCTCTGCTGTGGGGGGTGTTGTTTGGTAAATGACAAAGCACCATAGATTGGTTTCCATCTATTCTACTGGGCCAAAAGAATGGAGACTATTGGCAAAGTGAATCAAGTGCGCCCTGGAGAACCATAAAGCATAGCCTTTTACCGCTTGTTACGCTGAAGCAGAGTGATGCAGGGGATTCTTGTTGGCCGTAGGCCTATACTGCACAGTACATCTCAATAGGTTGAGCTTTCAAAAGAGGTTCCACAATAGACTGCCACCATCTAAGATGCACTCTAGCGTTGGTGTGGTCACTTCAACCAGCGTCGTATATTGGGACAAATCATTCGCTAAACCCCTAAACCTCATCTAAATCTTCTAATGAATAATGGGGCAATTGAGCACATTGAGGAGACTAAACTGATTGGTGTAACCCTGGATTGTAAACTGTCATGGTCAAAACATATTGATGCAACGGTAGCTAAGATGGGGAGAATTCTGTCCATGATAAGGCACTGCTCTGCCTTCGTGACATCACAATCAACTACACAAGTCCGACAGGCCGTAGTTTCATCACACCTGGACTACTGCTCAGATATATGGTCAAGTGCTGCAAAGATGGACATGGGCAAATTACAGTTGGCCCAGAGCAGAGCAGCACTGCTGAAATGTACACAGAGGGCTAAGAATCAAGAACATGCATGTCCATCTCTCCTGGCTCCAAGTAGAGGAGAGATTGACTGCGTCACTACTTGTCTTTGTGCGAGGTATTGGCGTGTTGAAAGCACCCAGCTGTGGGTTCAAACAGCTCAGACACCCGTACATACCCCACAGGACACGCCACCAGGGGTCTCTTCACACGCTGTGGGTTCAAACAGCTCAGACACCGGTACATACCCCACAGGACACGCCACCAGGGGTCTCTTCACACGCTGTGGGTTCAAACAGCTCAGACACCGGTACATACCCCACAGGACACGCCACCAGGGGTCTCTTCACACGCTGTGGGTTCAAACAGCTCAGACACCTGTACATACCCCACAGGACACGCCACCAGGGGTCTCTTCACACGCTGTGGGTTCAAACAGCTCAGACACCCGTACATACCCCACAGGACATGCCACCAGGGGTCTCTTCACAAGCTGTGGGTTCAAACAGCTCAGACACCCGTACATACCCCACAGGACACGCCACCAGGGGTCTCTTCACACGCTGTGGGTTC